>NC_142794.1:66109842-66373140 GCF_049724085.1 Artemia sp. Qi Xiang Cuo
GAGCCATCTACATTGAATCCATTGGCAATGTTTTCAAAAGTATATCCACAATATGATTCCGCCTTGTTCCAATTAATGTATCAATAAATTGAGTATAAGCATTTGAATCACATTTTAAAAGTTTCATACAATAGTCCAATGGGGGAGAATCCCTCTTCATTGTATTGTCAAGTGTTCCCTGACAGGAGAATATCCTGAGTTGAAGAGATAACTCGAGAAAATCATCATCCAAAATCAAATATTTTTTCATAAACACTAGATTTGATCTAATTCTCTCTTTCTCAAATTTATTCATTTTTCAGTCCTTTCACTCTGACTGCTGACTCTAGACTGACCCTGATTCGTTAGCCCTAACCAGAAAAGAAAGAAAACATTTTCGATTTCGAAACAATTTTATTGAATAATTACAACAACAACAATAATACAGACCATGTACAATTAGCGATAGAGTTTATTGTCTTCGATATGTTTCACTAATGCACTTAAAGCACATTGAAGTCTATTCACATGTGCTATATCAACTTTTGCGGCGAAACATAATTGATCTTCCATTTTAAATTTGGTCAAGGATATCACATATCTTGCATATACTGCATTCCTTTCCAGACAAAACCGCGATCCTTTCGCTATTTCCACTGCAATGTTTGATGCTCTTGTATTATTACCATCAACTCCACTCTCAACTTCTAATAGTGTAAACATTACACTCATTATTAAAAATATATATTCCAATGATTAAAGTCAAAACTGTTTTTCTCACTCCTTGAGTTTTAATCACAGACTAATAGAACTATAGCAAAAATCCTTTCCTTATATTCCCTCCACCGCTAATATGTAAACAAGCCCTCTGATTGGCTGAGAAGGAAACACGTGATCTAACTGTTTCCGGGAAACTCATAACATTGAACAATTTTATCCACAACAACAAATACTATTTCTGGACACCATGACATTCACCTCGAGCAACAACAAGAAGGAAGTGTCATTGACCTGCCCCCATTAGACTCAATAATCCATGAACGAGACAAAGTTTCTGTTTTTCAAATTCTCACTGACAAAATCCATAAAAACATCAAATAAATCGATCAACACACATAACCATCCATGAAAACAGACATAAATGTGACAAAGTTCCTGTTTTTCAAGTGAGAAAATTCCTGTTTTTTCATTCTCAGTGAGAAAACCATAAACCACGTGGTACTGTCACGAGTATAAGATAGCCTTCTACTGGAGTAAGGGGGCAGGGGTGTGTTATGGGGAGGGGGTCCGCGCCCCCCTTCCCAATAATATGGAGAAAAAAAATATTATATATACCATGCCCTTTGAATTTCTGGATAGGGACCACTCTTGTCCCCAATAAAAACGCTGGACTTAAACTCCTGAAATGGTTGGGGTATCTCCTCTAGAAGTTGTTTCATGGTTTTAGTTTTTACTTTTAATATCTAATCGATACTCCAATAATTCTCCAAATTCTCTTGTTTGTTATTGAAATGCCTAATGAGCGTGAATAACTTCCTATTGTATAGAGGTTTCAAGCTTCTATCTGCAATTAAATACAAAAAAGCTGTTTTTAACTGAAAGTAAGGAGCGACATTAGAACTTAAACAAACAGAAATAATTCCGTATATAAAAGGGGTTGTCCCCTCTTCAATCCCTCACTCATTATATTAAAGTTTGACTCTTTTTCGCAAATCTACTTTTAAAAAAAATTAAAACAAAAACACCTGCTTTTTTTAAGTTTCACTTTCGCTCCTTACTTTCAGTTAAAAAAAAAAAAATTTCAATTTAATTTATGAACGTTTTTTTAGCTAATGGAGGTCCAACTTTGGCTCACCGTAAATGAGAATTAAAACACAATTTGTGTATTAATATTCATAGATTTATTCCGTATATGAAGGGTTACCCTCTCCCCAATACCTTGCTCTTTACGCTAAAACTACTCCTAACAACTCACCGCAGCACAAAGTCACCTGAGGCCAACGCTTGTATACACACATCTGAACCCAGTCATGAGGTGCATGCCTGAATTTGTTGCCTTTGCATTGGGGTTGTTTACTGAATTTAATGTACCTTTTCAAGCTGAAAAACCACTGTTTTATTGCTTGAAACTAGTGACTGAATCTCTTATCAAGGAACTGTCTATGAGCTTCATGAAGAAGGACTATGTATCAACAAATGCATTTCAACTTAATGTGAATGACCGAAGTGTTTACCTTCCTCTCGATAGTATTTACTTAGGTACAAATGGGCAGGTCTCTCTCTTGACACTAGAATCAGATCCAGATGTGCCCCATGACGCAGTTGAATTTAATGACGCAGAGCTGCACAATCTTTTTCCATTGAATCTGTGCACATTTAGAAATATGCAGAAATGGTTGACCCTGTATCAGCTCAGTCACTAAGGCCTGATTTCCTCCCACCCTTTATTTGAAAGTATGGGAAAGTATCATGGGATGGAAACAAATGGAACAGGAGTGGATGAGGCAAATTCTCATCAATGTTGAAAATATTTTCTTACCACCATATCCACTGACCTACTGACGCAACCAATTAAGCTCTCTGATTGGTCACGCGCAGCAGAAAACAGAATTGAAATCTGTTTTGAAATTGAAATTTTTAAAAACAGAATTGAAATCTATTTCTCTTACTTAGTCTATTTCGCCTTGCTGCACCTTACTACACGAATGTGAGAAATGCCTAAGTATTGTTTCATATTTTACCTTTTTTGTATTACTCAAAGTACATTTTAAGCAATTTTATATCCTTAAATATCATAATTTCAGTCACCTTTTGACAGATCCGTCGGCAGATAAATTTGTCTTTTTTTCAGACATTTTTTAGATATTTAACACAATTCAATATGAAAAAAGTTTAAACAAAAATAATGTTTACAAAAGTGACCGGTTGTAAACCATTAATGCCAATCCTACTTTAAAATTAAAATAAAAACGAGGGGGCTGCAAAAAAAAAACAATAGAGAAGGAAAAAATAACGGACAAAAAAAATATATTCATATGGTCCAGAATCTGAGATCTGGCACTGGAATCTATAAATCATAACCGAACTTAACTAGCCGATAAATACAAAGCATTGTTTTAAATGAAGATATAGAAACGAAGATATTTTGGTACAAGTAAAATGTCTTGAGTTGCAAAATATGTCGTCTTGAACAAATGCTATTAAAAGTCAGCATAACAAGGCTTGTGACTTGAAGAAATCAGAAACTGGGGAAAACTTGAAGGATTTTGGTATTTAAATTGGGGATTTCTAGGGATTCTCAACCAGTATACTAGGGATTTGAAAAAATTTGAAGCGGAAACAGTGATCAAACGACACAGGTTTTGCCCCGTCGAACTGAAGTGAGGACCACTCCCTCCCCCGTGCACTATCAAACTTTTCAGTGAAAAGTGAAACATGATTTTTCCCTTGAAAATTCCCCTTGAAAAGTTCAACCACCAGGAAGTCTCCTCCCCGTGGAAAATTGTCACCTTAGGAAGCTCATCTTGCAAAAAATCCCTCCCCCCCCCAAAAAAAAATGTCTGCACGGGTACCAAGAAGTAATGCTGTACGCAAACAACGGACGACGTCCATGACTTACAACATGTTTGCCGGGGCGGTGGGTGGTTATGTTATCCTCAAAACAGAGTTATTGGACCTTCTCACTATGCTGAACAAAATAGTTATCTCCAAATTTCGATAAGGTTTTTTAAGAAAATAAATTGGGTGGGATGTTAGTTTAATACTAAATTGTATAATAATAAAATAAATTGGGTTGGTTTAGTTTAGTTTTAGTTAAGAGTTTAGAGTTTTACCTTAGAGTCAACAAGGGGGACAATAGACATTGATGACAATGCTAAACTAATATAACCACAAAATTCCACATTATTACATAGAAAAAACAAAAACCTTAGGTTAGGTTAGAGGTTAAGTTTCTCAACGTTTAAGTACGGCTAGCTTAGAGTATCATTAGCGCTCATCATAGGCTAACCTAACCTAACTTATACGTGTAGAAACCTAGCCTCTTACCTAACTTAACTTAAGCCCCCCCCATATAGGCTATTGGGGCGCTAAAAGTCATTTATGAAAGAAATTATTATTATATTCGTAATCAGCATAAAAAAAAGGCATCGAATGGTGTATTCACTTTATTCCTAACTCAATAATATGATTTGGTAGAACTTTACCGCGATGTTTTGTAAGTTTTACTCTTATCACACACAGGTTCTTAGAGGTCATCAAAGGTTAGGACCCTCTAGATAGGTCAGGACCCTCTAGAGAGATATTGGGTGTAGGTAGATACTTCAAAATACCTTCTTCGATCGTACCTTATCCCGTGGACCTGTCCATGAAAGTTTCATTTTACTACCCTAATCCCTTTAATTTTACATAAAAATCAAAACAAACATAAATTATTCCATATATGAAGGGGTTGTTGCCTCCTCAATACCCCGCTCTTCATGCTCTTGTGTTTGGCCCTTTTGCTGACTTTACTGACGCCTGCCACATGACAAGTAATCTACTAAGCATGAATGTAAATGATGACGGGATGTACCTCGGTGCTGTCTGTTCTTCCACTTTGTGGAACCCCACATTCTCTCTATATTTGGGGTAGAGGTGCCAGTTTCTGAGTTGACAACACTATTTTTGTGGTTCAATTTCAAATGAGTGAAACCTGCTAGTTCCAGCTCAGTTGTGTTGTAGCCCTTCCAACAACCTAAAATGGTTCTTGAACATTCATGGTGAGACATTATATTTTATCACTAGTCAAAGCAAACTAACCGGTGTCCTCAAGAATCACATTAATAATGAACTTTTCTTTGTCTTTGAGACGGTTAGCTGACAGTGAAGCTCCAATAATAATTCACATATGACCTTCACTACAAAGTATTTTGTTTTCATCATACTTCATTGTCATCAAACTTCACTTCTCGAGTGTGTTTTGTATAATGGACAAGTACTAATCTGGCTCAGCCTCTATGAAAAATTCCCTCCTCTCACAGGAAACTCCCCATTGGAAAATTTGTCCTATGTAAAATACACCCCTTATCCGTAAGGTTTCTTCCTGGAAATTCCCTCCTCGATCAAAATCCCTCCACCTTCCCATAAAACTTATTGCAGAAAATTCAACCTGAAAATTAGTTCCTTATTCCTGTGGTTATTCTTGGGGGACAGTGGGACTATGGCAGGAACGGCTTCATTTGGTATGCCGATAGCCTCAAGTGCTTTTGGGAAATTCTGTTGAAGGGGTTAATAGGCCACCATTAGAAAAATGTTTACCAAAATTTTGAGGGGAGGACTGAGGGGCAAAGAGTGCCCTCACCAGTAAACAGTTGTGTTTAATTTGGAAATTTTGACTCGATCAGGTGACACGTCCCTTGGTGATTTAATAGGGCAGGAGGAGGTTTGTGCATGTTAAAATAGGTTCAAACCAAGAGTTACAACAGTGATGGAGTCAGATCTTGACGCCAGGTTCTCTAAATTTTTACACAAGGGCTAAAGAGTCATGTGGAGAGAAAATTTGTTTAAAATGTAAATTGGGCAGGAAGGAGTGGGCACAAAGTGTTTTTTCTCAACCCGGGTACTTCGTATCGAAGGTAGTGTCGTGGAAACTTTGAAAAGGGTTCATCCAGTTGCAAATTGGTGTTGCTAGGTTCCTTTTTAATAGTCGAATGTGATTGTAGGGCAATTGCCCCTCCCAGTTCCCTCAATACCCCCAAAACAACCAATCTAAATTAGATGTTGTCATAGAAACTTCAAAAAAGGCTCGTTTGATGGGAAATTCAAAGGGCTAGTGCCCTTTTTAATAGTTGAAAGTGATTGAACGGTAACTAACCCCCACATTTTTCTAAGTAAAGAACAATGTGGGCACAATGTGTTGTTTTTTTGTTTTTTTTTCTCCATACCCGGGCACTTCGTGACAAAGGATTTGTCGTAGAAGCCTAGAAAAGAGCTCACTCGATTGGAAATTGGAGTGGCTAGTGTCCTTTTTAATAGTGGAAGTGATTGGAGGGCAACAAGCCCTCCCCGAAGCCCATAATTCTCCCAAACACATCCAATCAAAATTTCTGAGATAGTCATTTGGTTCAGCGTAGGCGATTTCCGGATAGAAAATATGTTTTTGAGCAGGACACTCCCCCACAACCCTCAGGACAAGGGTTTTAAGTTATGCCCTCGGGGCATATAAGGTTTTTATAGAAGGTGTTGTCGTAGAAACTTCAAACAGGCTCATTCGATTCGAAATTCAAAGGGCTAGTACCCTTGCTAATAGTCGAAAGTGATTGGAGGGCAAATAAACCTCCCTCCAACGCCCATCATTCCCCCAAAGAGATCCCCTCAAAATTTTGAGATAGTCATCTTCTTCAGCGTAGTTGATTTCCAGATCGAAAATATGTTTTGAGGAGGGTACTCCCCCACAACCCTGAGGGCAAGGGTCTTAAGCTATGCCCTTGGGGAATAAACGGTTTTTATAGAAGGTGTTGTCGTAGAAACTTCAAAACAGGCTCATTCGATTGGAAATTAAAGGGGCTAGTACCCTTTTTAATAGTCCAAAGTGATTGGAGGGCAACTAGTACCCCCACGCCAATCATTCCCCCAAATACATCCAATAAAAATTTTGAGATAACCATTTTGTTCTGCGTACTTGATTTAAAAATAGGAAATGTGTTTTTGAGGAGGACACCATGACCCCCAGGGCAAGTGTTTTAAGTTATTCCCTGGGGGCATATAAGGTTTTTATTGAAGGCGTTGTCGTAGAAACTTCAAAATAGGCTCATTCAATTGGAAATTCAAAGACCTAGTTCCTTTTTTATGATCAAAAGTGATTGGAAGGGATCTAGGTCCTCCCCCACACCCAACATTCCCCCAAACACATCCAATTAAAAATTTGAGATAGCCATTTTGTTCAACGCAGTTGATTTCCACATAGCAGAGAAAATATGTTCTTGAGGATACGTTTTTGAAATTCAACGGACTTGTTCGCTTTTTAATAGTCGAAAGTGATTCGAGGGCAACTAGCCCCCCCCCCCCTATCATTCCCCCAAACACATCCAGTAAAAATTTTTACCTCGGATAACATTGACAAAATCTATCTATTAGAATGAATAAATTTTTTATCATCATCCATTGTCGTATTTGTCATTGTGAAAAAATTGTAAGTAAGTAAGTAACAAACTCTTTCTTGAATTCACCTCTTGGATACACAATACAGAAATTAAAAAAAAAAATGTAATTTCCAGACTTCATTTGCATGCACTAGATACCGAGAGTTCTATGACTACTCCCCGCAGTGAATTCTAAGGGTTTTATGACTCCTCCCCACAATTAATTCAGGTGGTTTTAGGACTCATCCCCCTAGCCATAACTCCATTCAACCTTGAGCGAAGGTATAAAAGTTTGATGAAATATTTTTCTACTTAACAACTACATTAATAGCTTCCAAGATGATAGGACTGTATGACACAGAATTTATCGGTTTAAAAAAATCTTCTTGTGGTGTTATGTTTGAATGCGCATTTTTATTACTGTCTACGAAACTCGAAGCAATTGACT
Organism: Artemia sp. Qi Xiang Cuo; assembly: GCF_049724085.1. Classification (NCBI taxonomy): domain Eukaryota; kingdom Metazoa; phylum Arthropoda; class Branchiopoda; order Anostraca; family Artemiidae; genus Artemia; species Artemia sp. Qi Xiang Cuo. Next base: position 66,117,391 of record NC_142794.1, read on the forward strand.
TTGATCATTGGATAGTGAACTATAATATGTTTGAGTATGATAAAAACTTATGGGGTACAACATTACACTGTACAAACAGACTGGGATTCTACGATAGAGTGATTACACCACTTAATAATGCTGGTCAGGAACTGAGAAATGTTCAGGAGGAAGTCAGTGAAATTTGCAGCTTTTTCGGGGTTGAAGCACTCTACGTAAAGGGCAATCTACCTACAGATAAAGTTTTAATTCAAAAGTGTGACCCTAGGATTCCACTTTTCAATATAGAAGAGTTTAAGTGTCCTAAAAATTTGAAGGGGGTTATCACCGTACTGAAGACGAGGTTAGGTTCTTAGCGCAGTGGATACCTAAGGACATACCTGATCGTGATAAATCCATAAGATATGGTAAAAACTATTCTAAATCATGGGACCATCGTTTTTGGATGTTTAAGAGTGAACTCTAAGTACTATTTTTATGTAAACATGTTTTTTTTTCTCAAAAAATCTGCTAATACGTTTAAGCAATAAATATCTTTAAGCTTAATCTGTCTTTATTCTTTAGAATAGTTCTATTCATTTCATTAAATTATGAAGAAATTGTAAGTAAGTAACAATCGCTTTCTTGAATTCGCTTCCTGGACACAATACAGATATTTAATTCAAGAAATCATGATAAAATCGCAAGTAAGAAATTAACTCTTTATTATTTTCGCCTATTGGATATACAATACAGAAATTTCATTCAAGAAATTATGAAGAAATTGTAAATAGGTAACAAACTCTTTCTTGAAGTCACCTCTTGTATACACAATGCAGAAATTTCATTCAAGAAATTATGAAAAAATTTTAAGTAAGTAACAATGTGTCTGTGTGTGTGTGTGTATTCAAGCGATTTCCTCACAAATTCCACTATTTAATGCCCCCCCCCGCCCCACAGCAACCCCTCCAGCCCCCCCGCAGCGTCCCCCCCCGCGGCGTGTGTGTGTGTGTGTGTGTGTGTGTGTGTGTGTGGGTGTGTGTGTGTGTGTGTGTGTGTGTGTGTGTGTGTGTGTGTGTGTGTGTGTGTGTGTGTGTGTGTGTGTGTGTGTGTGTGTGTGTGTGTGTGTGTGTGTGTGTGTGTGTGTGTGTGTGTGTGTGTGTGTGTGTGTGTGTGTGTGTGTGTGTGTGTGTGTGTGTGTGTGTGTGTGTGTGTGTGTGTGTGTGTGTGTGTGTGTGTGTGTGTGTGTGTGTGTGTGTGTGTGTGTGTGTGTGTGTGTGTGTGTGTGTGTGTGTGTGTGTGTGTGTGTGTGTGTGTGTGTGTGTGTGTGTGTGTGTGTGTGTGTGTGTGTGTGTGTGTGTGTGTGTGTGTGTGTGTGTGTGTGTGTGTGTGTGTGTGTGTGTGTGTGTGTGTGTGTGTGTGTGTGTGTGTGTGTGTGTGTGTGTGTGTGTGTGTGTGTGTGTGTGTGTGTGTGTGTGTGTGTGTGTGTGTGTGTGTGTGTGTGTGTGTGTGTGTGTGTGTGTGTGTGTGTGTGTGTGTGTGTGTGTGTGTGTGTGTGTGTGTGTGTGTGTGTGTGTGTGTGTGTGTGTGTGTGTGTGTGTGTGTGTGTGTGTGTGTGTGTGTGTGTGTGTGTGTGTGTGTGTGTGTGTGTGTGTGTGTGTGTGTGTGTGTGTGTGTGTGTGTGTGTGTGTGTGTGTGTGTGTGTGTGTGTGTGTGTGTGTGTGTGTGTGTGTGTGTGTGTGTGTGTGTGTGTGTCACACACACTCTGAGACGACACACACATCGTAACGACAAACTCACAGAGATGACACACACACACACTGGTGGTCATTCAAAAGTGTTTTATTTCTGTGTGTGTAAGTTTTTATATGTGTGTAAGTTTTTTTTGTGGGTGTAAGTTTTTTTGTTTGTGTGTGTGTTTGTGTGTGTGTGTAAGTTTTTTTTTGTGTGTAAGTTTGTTTTGTGTGTGTGTAAGTTTTTGTGTGTGTGTGTAAGTTTTTATGTATGTGTAAGTTCTTTCGTGCGTGTGAATTTTTCTGTGTGTGTAAGTTTTTGTGTGTGTGCAATTTGTTTTTTGTTTGCAAGTTTTTGTGTGTGTGTGTGTCTTTGTTTTTGTTTTTGTGTATGTGTTTTTGTTATTTTTTTTTTTTTTGTGTGTGTAATATATTTTGCGCTTCTAATATTTGGTGTTTTTTTAAGTTTTTGTGTGTGTGTGTGTGTGTAATTTTGTTTGTGTTTGTAAGTTTTTTTGTGTGTGTGTGACTTTCTGTTCTTGTGTAAGTTTTTGTGTTTGTTTAAGTTTTTATGTTTGTGTAATTATTTTTGTGTGTGTAAGTTTTTTTGTGTGTGTGTAATTTTGTTGGTGTGTTTTAGTTTGTTTGTTTGTGTAAGTTTGTGTGTGGGTGTTAGTTTTTGTGTGTGTGTGTGTGTAAGTTTTTTTTCTTTTGTGTTGTTTTGTAAGTTTTTGTGTGTGTGCGTGTTAGTTTTTGTGTTTTTGTAAGTTTTTTTTGTGTGTGTATTTTTTTGTTTTTTTTCAAGTTTGTGTTTTTGTGTATATGTTTTTTAGTGTATTATTTTGTGAGTGTGTTTAAGTTTTTGTGTTTGTGTGTAATTTTTTTTGTGTTTTTTATATTTTGTGTGTGCGTAAGTTTTTTTGTGTGTTTATGCTATGTGTGTTTGTAAGGTGTTTTATGTGTTTGTAAGTTTTTGTTTGTGTGTGTAAGTTTGTGTGTGTCTGTAAGTTTTTGTGTGTGTGTAAGTTTTTGTGTGTGTGTGTGTAAGTTTTTGTGTGTGTGTGTGTGTAAGTTTTTGCGTGTATGTGTAAGTTTTTGTGTGTGTGCCCATTATGATATTAGAAAATATTAAATGTGAATTTCTTATGTTTTAAGTGTGTTTCATGACATTCTAAGAGATGTAAAAAAAAGTTGAAAAAAATTTAAAAAAAGCAAACTCTTTCTTGAATTCACCTCTTGGATACACAATACAGAAATTTAATTCAGTAAATTATGAAAAAAAAATTTAGACGGGGTACGGGCGCGCACGTAACCCCGTCTAAATTTTTTTTTTCAAAGCCATAAAATCCTCTCTGACCAATGAAAAATCTCAAAAATTTCTCTGGTCTTGATTTCACCTCTTAACTTAAACAACGAGGCATTCAATACTTGCTCTTAATGCTATTAAAAAACTGTACCATTGTTGTATCTCCGACCAATGAAAAATCTAAAAAATTCCTCTGGTCGAAAATAAATAAATAAAGTTGAATAATTTCGAAGTTTAAAAAAAATAGTTTGTTTTTATGAAAAAAAAACAAAAGTTGAATAATTTCGAAGTTTAAAAAAAATAGTTTGTTTTATGAAAAAAAATTGAATTAGAACCATCAGTCCTCATTATTATGAGTATCCAAAACTGGACCTAAGTTTCACATTTGAACCAGAGAATGGACCTAAGTTTCACATTTGAACGAGAGAATTGTATTTTCCATAATTTTCTTACAGGAAACTAGATTTTATGGTCAAAAACCCTTATTAGCTCAGATTCTAAAAAAAAAATAAAAATAAATAAAGTTGAATAATTTCGAAGTTAAAAAAATAGTTTGTTTTTATTAAAAAAAAAATTGAATTAGAACCATCAGTCCTCATTATTATGAGTATTCAAAGCTGGACTTAAGTTTCACATTTGAACCAGAGAATGGAGCTAAGTTTCACATTTGAACGAGAGAATTGTATTTTCCATAATTTTCTTACAGGAAACTAGAGTTTATGGTCAAAAACGCTTATTAGCTCAGATTCTACAGAAATAGTTTATTTTTCGATCTAAAAAGGGACCTAAAATTCACATTTGAACCAGAGAATTGTATTTTCAATAATTTTCTTACAAAAAACTAGAGTTTACGGTCAAAAACCCTTATTAGCTTATGTTTTACGGAAATAGTTTTATTTTTCGTTCCATAAATGGACTTAAGTTTCACATTTGAACCAGAAAAAGGACCTAAATTTCACATTTGAACGAGAGAATTGTATTTTCTATAATTTTCTTACAGGAAACTAGAGTTTGTGGTCAAAAACCCTTATTAGCTCAGATTCTATAGAAATAGCTTATTTTTCGATCCAAAAATGGACTTAAGATTCACATTTGAATCAGGGAATTTTATTTTCCATAATTTTCTTACAAAAAACTAGAGTTTACGGTCAAAAACCCTTATTAGCTCAGATTTTAAAGAAATAATTTATTTTTTCGATCAAAAAATGGACTTAAGATTCACATTTGAATCAGAGAATTTTATTTTCCATAGTCTTCTTACAAAAAACTAGAGCTTACGGTAAAAAACCCTTATTAGCTCAGATTTTAAAGAAATAATTTATTTTTTCGATCCAAAAATGGACTTAAGATTCACATTTGAATCAGCGAATTGTATTTTCCATAATTTTCTTACAAAAAACTAGAGTTTACGGTCAAAAACCCTTATTAGCTCATATTTAACGGAAATAGTTTATTTTTCGATCCAAAAATGGACTTAAGTATCACATTTGAACCAGAGAATTGTATTTTCCATAATTTTCTTACAAATAACTATAGTTTACGGTCAAAAATTCTAATTACCTCAGATTTTACGGAAATAGTTTTATTTTTCGATCCATAAATTGACTTAACTTTCACAATTAAAGTTGAGAATTGCATTTTACATAATTTTCTTGCAAAAAAAACTAGAGTTTATGGTCAAAAACCCTTATTAACTCAGATTTTTCAGAAAAGTTTTATTTTTTGATCCAAAAAAGGACTCAAGCTTCACATTTGAACCAGGGAAGTGTATTTTCCACAATTTTCTAACAACAGACTTCAGTTTAAAGTCAAAAACCCTTATTAACTCAGACTTAACAGAAATAGTTTATTTTTCGATTCAAAAATGGACTTAAGTTTCACATTTGAACCAGGGATTTGTATTTTCCATAATTTTCTTACAAAAAACTATCGTTTACGGTTAAAAACCCTAATTAGCTCAGATTTTACGGAAATAGTTTTATTTTTCGATCCATAAATGGACTAAAGTTTCACATTTGAAGCAGAGAATTGTATTTTCCATAATTTTTTTACAAAAAAAAACTTTAGTTTACGGTCAAAAACCCTAATTAGCGCAGATTTTACAGAAATAGTTTTATTTTTTGGTCCATAAATGGATTTAAGTTTCACATTTGAACCAGAGAATTGTATTTTCCATAATTTTCTTACAACAAACTAGAGATTACGGTCAAAAACCCTTATTAACTCAGATTTTTCAGAAATAGTTTTATTTTTCGATCCAAAAATGGACTTAAGTTTCACATTTGAACCAGAGAATTGAATTTTCCATAATTTTCTTACAAAAAACTGGAGTTTACGGTCAACAACTCTTATTAACTCAGATTTTACAGAAATAGTTTATTTTTCGATCCCAAATTGGACTTTAGTTTCACATTTGAAAGCTACGATCGTGATGAATGATACTTATTATCAGAAAAAATGTCAATTGCCAAAAAAAAATTAAAAATAAAAAAATATGGGGGGAGGGGGCCCAAAAAGTTAGAGGGAGGGGGCGCCCTTCGAGTTTGGGGATATGGGACCTATGGAGGGTTGATGTCTCTGCTGGTTAGGGTCATTGGTGCTTATGATCCTTGATGGTTCGCACTCACATACACCTTACCACTTAATTTGCGAGGATTTCTATGGTTTGTTCTGAATTACTTGATTAAAATTATTTTCTTGCCATCTACATCTCTCTTAGTATCAATTTTTTAGTATACTATAACGTTGGACCCTATTTTAAACTGACAACACTGTTCAAACGCCACTTGTGTATTATACAGAACACATCAAAGAAGTAAAGCTAGGTCAAATCATAAGACCATTTTATCATCGTTAACCATTTTCATATATATATATGTGTGTGTGTGTGTGTGTGTGTGTGTGTGTGTGTGTGTGTGTGTGTGTGTGTGTGTGTGTCACACACACTCAGAGACGACACACACATCGCAACGACAAACGCACAGAGACGACACACACACACTGAGGGTCATTCAAAAGCGGTTTTTTTGTGTGTGTGTATGTTTTTGTTTGTGTGTAAGTTTTTTTTGTGTGTGTAAGTTTTTTTGTGTTTGTGTGAGTTTTTGTGTGGGTGTAAGTTTTTTTTGTGTGTGTAAGTTTTTTTTGTGTGTGTGTAAGTTTTTGTTTGTGTGTAAGTTTTTATGTGTGTGTAAGTTCTTGTGTGCGTGTAAATTATTTTTATATTAAATAATTTATTTTTTCGATCCAAAAATGGACTTAAGATTCACATTTGAATCAGCGAATTGTATTTTCCATAATTTTCTTACAAAAAACTAGAGTTTGCGGTCAAAAACCCTCATTAGCTCAGATTTTACGGAAATAGTTTTATTTTTCGATCCATAAATGGACTTAGGTTTCACATTTGAAGTTGAGAATTGTATTTTCCATAATTTTCTTACAAAAAAACTAGAGTTTATGGTCAAAAACCCTCATTATCTCAGATTTTACGGATATAGTTTTATTTTCTTGATCCATAAATGGACTTAAGTTTCACATTTGAACCAGAGAATTTTATTTTCCATAATTTTCTTATAAAAAACTGGAGTTTACGGTCAAAAACTCTTATTAACTCAGATTTTACAGAAATAGTTTATTTTTCGATCCAAATATGGACTTAAGCTTCACATTTGAACCAGAGAATCGTATTTTCCATAATTTTCTTACAAAAAACTATAGTTTACGGTCAAAATCCCTTATTAGCTCAGATTTTACGGGAATAGTTTTATTTTTCGATCCATAAATGGACTTGAGTTTCACATTTGAACCAGAGAATTGTATTTTCCATAATTTTCTTACAAAAAAACTAGAGTTTACGGTCAAAAACCCTAATTAGCTCAGATTTTACGGAAATAGTTTAATTTTTTGATCCATAAATGGACTTAAGTTTCACATTTGAACCAGAGAATTGTATTTTCCATAATTTTCTTACAACAAACTAGAGATTACGGTCAAAAACCCTTATTAACTCAGATTATACAAAAACCCTAATTAGCGCAGATTTTACGGAAATAGTTTTATTTTTTGGTCCATAAATGGATTTAAGTTTCACATTTGAACCAGAGAATTGTATTTTCCATAATTTTCTTACAACAAACTAGAGATTACGGTCAAAAACCCTTATTAGCTCAGATTTTACTGAAAAAGTTTTATTTTCTTGATCCATAAATGGACTTAAGTTTCACATTTGAACCAGAGAATTTTATTTTCCATAATTTTCTTACAAAAAACTGGAGTTTACGGTCAAAAACTATTATTAACTCAGATTTTATAGAAATAGTTTATTTTTCGAACCCAAAATGGACTTAATTTTCACATTTGAAAGTTACGATCTTGATGAATTAAACTTATTATCAGAAAAATTTCACTTGCCAAAAAAAATTAAAAATAAAAAAAAATGGGGGGAGGGGGCCCAAAAGTAAGAGGGAGGGGGCGCCCTTCAAGTTTCAGGATATGGGACCTCTGGCGGGTTGATGTATCTGCTGGTTAGGGTCATTGTTGCTTATAATCATTGATGGTTCGCACTCACATACACCTTACTACTTAATTTGCGAGGATTTCTATGGTTTGTTCTGAATTACTTGATTAAAATTAATTTCTTGCCATCTACATCTCTCTTAGTATCAACTTTTTAGTATACTATAACGTTGGACCCTATTTTAAACTGACAACACTTTTCAAACGCCACTTGTGTATTATTCAGAACACATAGAAGAAGTAGAGCTAAGTCAAGTCATAAGACCATTTTATCATCGTAAACCATTTGCATAGATTGATATTGTTCGAAATTTATAATAAAAAAGGTATGGATTAACATGCTCTTCAGGATTACCTTAACTGCTAATCAGTTTAACCCTTTTTTTCTCCATGTTCCAAGCTCCGATGTCTCTGATTGGCTCCTAAAAAATGGATGTTAGCTAAAAAAAAAACAGTCTGGTTGAAAAACTTGGAGTTGAAACAAACTTGTGTGGGGAATTCCCGCTCATACTGTTATCTTTTTTGCAATGTTTGGGAACCGGAGGGAAATCCCCGCTCGCTTGGAAAGGTACCAATGAAAGGCAAGCAAAACTCTCTCCCATCCCTCCAAAAATATTTTATTCAGAGATTTCTTGTTAAAAAATTATCCAATCACTAATTAGAATCAATCACACTCCTATTATTCAAACATTAATTAATATCGTTCATAGTGTCCAATTTGCGAATTCCTTATCCCTTTTTGCAAATGTCAATCAAACAATTCCGATTGTAAAAGCGTGTTTAATCACGTTGTTTGGAAAGGTATCCATAAGTACATGCTCTGAAAAGGTGCCAAGGAACGTAATCTCCCCAAAGTTCCATGTGCAATTGATATCAAAAGCGATAACCAGTCTGGTAATCTGCCTTGGAAAGGTGCCAAGGAACGTAAAGGCCCCAAATAGCACAGGAAGGAACATAAAGTCCCAGAAATGGTACTTAGACCTCTACTGCCGTCTTATGTCTAATAACTTTTATTAAGCTATTAGTGTGATCGAACAATCAAAGAGGATGTGACGTTTTCCCCGTGGTTTGAATTCTATTGGTAGATATTGGAGCTTTTGGTCTTAACGAAAATCTCTCTTTAGAATTCTTTGTAGTACATGTTTAAACCCAGAAATTATTCGTCAACTTTTTTCCGCAGTTAGAATTGCGAAATACGAAACAATGTATCCTACATATTCCACCCGAACAATATTCTATACGAATTACTCCTGAAATATAAATATGAAATTAAATCATTTTGGTAGGGGTGTCCTAATCTTCCATAATTAAAGCACCGCTATAAGCTTAGTCCAAAAATATTCCCAGGTCTGAAGGGAGGTTAGAGATAAATTTCTACCTAAATTTCTTTTCTGCTGCTATTAAAATTATCTTGAAAGAAGGTATTATTCTTTTTTATGTTTATCATTTTTACTTTCTACTATATTATATCTACACGTAAGTATGATAGGGGGGGGGGGGGCAAAAGCTGGCAAAAAGTGCATTTGCTGTCTAAAATATAAAAGAAATATTCTTCTTTAGATTACTCTTACCGGCCAATCCCAGCAAATATCGCCCACTTCCTTGTATGTACAGTATTTGCATTTAAAATTTTTTGATTGGGCTGTTTTTGACACAGTCACGCATACATTATTGTCATTAGTGTCTTATTATGGCAAAAACTGCTGCTAATCGGCATGACCCTTTTTATGGCATTTGAAAATAAAATCGTTATTTATTTATGCAGAATTTTTTCTCATGGGGGTGGGTGGGCAAAAATCAAAAAAATATCTTGTGTTTGGAAGGGGGGGGGGTAATAATAAAAAGAATGGTATTTTGAGTAAAAAGTGCTCTAAAAATTCAAGAAAAATCTTAGAGACACCATAAAGAGTCTTTTGAACTCTACTTTTTGTATAGTTTCATAATGATATTAATAAGCCAGCCTTACTAAATTCACCCAAAGGCTTGACAACCTTGTTCTGATTTCCAGCAATACAGATCACATTCAACACGAAAACCTTCATCATACTTTATACCGATCTTGAAGGAACCAAGAAAGTGAAATAATAGACATTAGTTTCTCGATAGAACCTTCTGGCTCGTGCCTCCCCCCTCCACCAAACAGTGCAAAGAATTTTTTTTAATATAAAGTATGCATGCTGTCCATGTGTTTTCTCCGTTTTGCAATTTTTATAGATATATACGCCCCCCCCACCCCCAGAAATAGGGACCAGTGTATGTACAGGTTCCAGGCGTACTGGTCAATTGTTCGTCTTCTTGAAGAAGATAAAGGAATTAAAAGACCCTATAAAAACTGATTAGATGAGAGAGTCAGAAACAATTCCAGTCAGAGAGCTATGTTGCAATAAATGAGTTGTCGCCTACCAAGAATATATAAAAAAAAACAAGCCAGGGAGGTACTAACCGTAAGTTAATTAGCCAATCGCTTGATGTGACTATCTGCGCAGGATCCTCAAATCTCTGACTTGGGAGCTTAACTAAAGGGCTACGCTTATTTCTTTCTTCTTCCTGCTTCTGGCGGCAAGTTGAGCTGGCTTATCCCTAAAAATAAATCGAAAACATGAATTTTTAAACATTAAAGACTTACTTTATGCAAAAGATGGAAAATATAAGACAAAGCGTATGAAAAAAGAAGTACATCAATTTAAGATACTGTGAGGCAAAAACATGGCCTTGTAGAAACGAAACATTTTTTTTCTGAACTAAAGAAAAGAGGAAAAGAAAATGAACCATAATTTTACTCCTTGTATTTTACGACAGCTAAAAACCTAGACTGAACAACTTATAAAAATCTACAAAATTTTTATATTCACTTTACGAGTTTCCAATTTTAATTTGTTCTAATATTTATATGTTTTAGCTAGAACATTTTTTTTATCTGTGCAAAGAAATGTTATACATTTGGAACAGAAAGATAGAAGACGCCTTGGTATGCCACCTCCCACCTTTATGTGGTTGTCCATATAATCAAACATTTCGTGGTAACGAACTGTAAGTAAGGAGCAACCCGGCTCAATGGTAACCAAAAGTCTAAAAAACGAAATTTTGATACCAATAGATACATCAAAAGAATCAGATTTTAATTTTGATCTCAAATATATAAGTTTCATAAAGTTTAATCTTACCCATCAAAAGTTACGCGCCTAAGAAAATTTGGCTTATTTTCGAAAAAAGGGAAAAAGACACCCTAAAAGTTATAGAACTTTAATGAAAATAAGCCAAATTGGAACGGAAATTAAAAGTTCTAGTGCCCTTTTTAAGTGACCAAAAAAATTGAGGGCAACTAGGCCCCCTCCCACGCTCATTTTTTCCCCAAATTCACCCAATTAAATTCTTGAGATAACCATTTTGTTCAGCATAGTCGAAAAGCTAATAAATATGTCTCTTAGGATGATTTAATCCTCCACAGTTCCCGGGGGAAGGGCTGCAAGTTATGAACTTTGCCCATTGCTTACATATTGTATTGGTTATTGGGAAGTATATAGACATTTTCAGGAAGTATTTTTTCTGGTGGGGGGGGGCTGGAGGATGGGGTTACTCGGGAGAAGCTTTCCGTGGAGGATGTTTCTTTGGGGTAAGGGACATTTCTATGAAGGGGGCGCCGGATTTCCAAGCATTATTTAAAATAAGATCAGAAATTAAATTAAAAAAAAACAAGTTTTTTCAATTGAAAGTAAGAAGCAACATTAGAACTTAAAACGAACAGAAATTATAACGTATATGAGGGGGGTCTCCCTCAAGTCAATACCTCACTCTTTACGCTACAGTTTTTTTTTTAGTGCTTTCAAAAGAGCTATCTATTCTAATTAAACGGCCTTTGTGATTCAGGGGTTTGTGAATTAAACAAAATTTTAACTTTTGACGTAAAGAGAGTGGTATTGACTAAGGGATTAACCCCCTCATATAAGTAATAACATGTACGTAATAAAAAAAAAACAATAAAAAAAACAAGCAATACGGCTCAATAGTAATCCAAACTAAATATATCAAAAGAATGGACTTATACTGCTGATTCTAAATATATAAATTTTATTAAGTTTAGTATTACTCATCAAAGGCTACGAGCCTGAGAAAATTTACCTGCATTTTTAAAGAGGGGGAAACATCCCCTACACGTGAAAAAATTTTAATGAAAATCATGCCGTCAAATTCAGCGTATCAGAAAACGCCGATACGCTGAAAACATAGGTTGGGGCTATTTGTCTATAAGACCTATACGACCAGTTTATGCGACCACCTCTTACTAAGAAACCTTTATGCTCTGGGGCATAACTTACCACACTTGCCCCCGTACTCGGGGGTGATTTAAGAAAAAACTTTTGTCTAAAAAAAAAAAGTTTTGTTGGGACCCGAAGAGACTTTTCCGCTTTTAAACGAATGGTAACTGCACCGACGTACTAACCACTAGTACCAATAGAGCCCGGTGAATAATTTGTTTAAAGTGATCCTTTGTGTGCAGACATCATTTTCTTTTTGTTAGTCCTCCGTTAAAGCAGATGATAGCCAATGACCACTCGCCTTAATTAAATTAAAATGCCAAAGCTCGACTAAAGTTCTGATGCATCTTTTTGAAAATATTCCTTACTTGTTAAAGGATCAATTTTTAATTGAACAAAAATTCGAGAAAACTTATTTACTCATATTTTTTTGGCCAAAACTAGCCCCCCCCCCCAACCAGTGAATGTTTTCAAAAATGTATTCGCTAAAAAAATGGATATAATCATTTTGTAAAAAAAAAAAAATAGTTTACAGATAAAGCAGCAAAAACTCCAAGGTCGACACAACCACCCGGGTCCGGGGTACGTGTGACAAGTTATGCCCTGGGGGCATATAAGTAGAATGCTAATAATGAACTTGCGTACTGCCATAGCAATCTTTATGTTAACTTATACTTTGCGTACTGCCATAGCAATCTTTATGTTAACTTATACTTTGCGTACCGCCATAGCAATCTTTATGTTAACTTATACTTTGCGTACCGCCATAGCAATCTTTATGTTAACTTATACTTTGCGTACCGCCATAGCAATCTTTATGTTAACTTATACTTTGCGTACGGCCATAGCAATCTTTATGTTATTTGAGTTCGCCTCTACACCTATTCAAAGAGATTCAGTACTCCCTCAGTCAGGTTTCTGATGGTTATTGTCTTGTTGTTTGGTTATTGTCTGGTTTTTTGGTTATTGTCTGGTTTGTAGGGTATTGTCTTGTTATTAGGGAAATTTATTGTTATGTGGGTAATGAATTGTTTTTTTGGTAAAATCTTGTTTGGTGTAGAGATTGTCAAATTGCGTATTTAGGAATTGTTTCGATTGACATTTTTGCAAAAAGGGATAAGGAATTCGCAAATTGGACTCTATGAACGATATTAATTAATGTTTTGAATAAAAGGAGTGTGAATGATTCTAATTAGTGATTGGATTTTATGAAGGTGGAGAAAAAAAAGGATTAAACTGATTAGCAGTTAAGGTAACCCCGAAGGGGTTGTTAACTCAGGTAATTTGTTATAAATTTGAAACAACATCTGTCTATCAAAATGGCTAACGACGATAGAATGACATTGTGAGTTGACCTAGCTTTACCTCTCCGATGTCGTCTGTATAATACACAAGGGATGTTTGAATAGTATTGTCAATTTAAAATAGGGTCTAACGTTTTAGTATACTAAAAAGTTGATACTAAGAGAGATGTAGATGGTAAGAAAAGAATTTTAATAATGAAATTCAGAACAAACCTTAGAAATCCTTGCAAATCAAGTAGTGAGGTGCATGTGAGTACGAACCATCAAGGATCATAAGTACAAACGACCCTAACCAGCAGAGACATCAACTCCCCAAAGGCCTCTTATCCCCCAATTCAAAGGGTGCCCCCTCCCTCCAACTTTTTAGCCCCCCCCCGCCTTTTTTTTTTTTTTTTCTTTAACATGATATATTTTTTCAACTTTTTTTTACATGTCTTCGAATCAGATGAAACAAACTTAAATTACTATTCTAGTTTTTCTAAAACAGTATTGCCTATAACTTAATATATTCAAATATTTTTTGATAACTTGATTGGTGAGAACTATTTCCGTAAAATCTGAGCTAATAAGGGTTTTTGACCGTAAACTCTAGTTTCTTGCAAGAAAATTATGGAAAATACAATTCTCTGCTTCAAATGTGAAACTTAAGTCCAGTTATGGATCGAAAAATAAACTATTTCTGTGAAATCTGAGCTAATAAGGGTTTTTGACCGTAAACTCTATTTTTTTTATAATAAAATTATGTAAAATACAATTATCTGGTTCAAATGTTAAAATTATGTCTATATTTGGATCGAAAAATAAAACTATTTCCGTAAAATCTGAGCTAATAAGGGTTTTTGACCGTAAACTCTAGTTTCTTGTAAGAAAATTATGGAAAATACAATTCTCTAGTTGAAATGTGAAACTTAAGTCCAGTTTTGGATACTTATATTGATGAGGACTGATGGTTCTAATTCAATATTTTTTTCATAAAAACAAACAATTTTTTTGAAACATTGAAATTTTTCAACTTTATTTATTTTTTTATTTTTTTTGTGCGTTCATAAAAATATCAAAATATGATTACGGCTCGAATAATTATACTCTATGATTACTCAGAGACAACATATGGCTTTCTCACTTGTATTCTATATCCGGCTATCGACACTACCTAGTTTATTGCATGTATTAAATCAGTATTTTTTACGCAGTGGAACGATAAACGCATAAGTCATATCTTTAAAAAAAAGTGAAGATGGAGCATTTTAATAAAGTGTGTTCACATAACAAGGTTATTGTAGCATTGAATGCCGACAACGAGAAGTATTTCAACTATGAAACAAATACAAGTGGTAGCACTATTGGAAATGTATGCATGCATTGTCATGACAGTTAGGAATTAAATTTCTTTGGAATACCGAAAAAATTCAACTCTTATGTTGGTGGTTTTGCGAGATTGAGATCTCCAGAGATGATTGTACTCAAAGAGAATGCCAACATAAAAATAATCGTTGATGATAGAGGACAACTCCTTGCTACTGTTGCAGGTAACACATGACCTACTGATACATCCAATCGTCACCTTTCGGGTATTAGCATTCAACGGAAGATCAATAAATGAAAGGCCTACTCTTCTACTAATATCGTAAACCATATCTTGTCTACGTGCCGAAACTGTTACCTGTGTAAAAATAATGTGATAATAGAAAGTGAAATTGCCAGAAAAATAAAAAGGGCGTTGTCAAAAAATATCACTATGGAATATAAACATGAATATCAAACGTGAATATCAAGCATATCAAACGTTTAGAATCTCTATTAAAACATTGGAGATGTAAGAAAAGGAATTTGCATACATCTATTGTCAGACACAAGGGATAACATTGACAAAATCTAGGTATCACAATGAATAAATTCATTATCAACATCCTTTATCGGATATGTCGGATAAAATTGATAAAATAGAAGTGTCAGAGTGAATAATTTTTTTTATCAACATCATTTGTCAGATACATCAAATAAAATGACAAAATCTAAATTTCAGAATAAATAAATGCTTTAACAACATCCTTTATCGGATATTTCGGATAAAATTAACAAAATCTAAGTATCAGAGTGACTAAATTCTATATCAACATCCTTTTCTCAGATACATAGGATAAAATTGACAAATTCTAAGTGTTAAAGTGAATAAATTTTTTTATCTACATCCTTTGGCAGATACATCGGATAAAATTGACAAAATTTAAATTTCAGAATGAATAAATTCATTATCAACATCCTTTGTCGGATATGTCGGATAAAATTGACAAAATCTAAGTAACAGAGTGAATATTTTTTTTAACAGCATCCTTTGTCAGATAAATCGAATAAAATTTATAAAATGTAAGTGCCAGTTTGAATAATTTTTTTTTACTATCAACATTTTTTGTGAAATACATCATATAAAATTGACATTATCTAAATTCCAGAATAGATAAATACTCTAACAACATCCTTTATTGGATATCTTGGATAAAATTTAAAAAATTTAATTTTCAGAGTGAATAATTTTTTTTATCAACATCCTTTTTTCGGATACATAGGATAAAATTTAAAAAATCTAAATTTCATAATTAATAAATGCTATAACAATATCCTTAATTGGATATGTCAAATAAAATTGAAAAAATCTAAAATCTAAGTATCAAATTGACTAAATTCTATATCAACATCCTTTTCTCAGACATATAGGATAAAATTGGCACATTCTAAGTGTCAGTGTGAATACATTTTTTAAAATTGACAAAATCTAAATTTCAGAGTGAATAAATTCATTATCAACATCCTTTATCGGATATGTCGGATAAAATTAACAAAATATAAGTGTCAGAGTGAATAATTTTTTTTATCAACATCCTTTGTCAGATACATCAAGTAAAATTGACAAAATCTAAATTTCAGAATGAATAAATGCTTTAACAACATCCTTTATAAGCTACGTCGGATAAAATTAACAAAACATGACCATCAGAGTTACCACTTTATACATATACCGCCATGTAAAGGATACAAGTTATTTAATCTAAAAGTAATCAAGAATAGAACGAATAAATTTTTTTTTACCAAACAACATTAGCAGACGAGACGGATAGAATTTAAAGAACCTTAAGTTCAGAGCGAATAAGTTCAAAATAAACATCCTTTGACAGATAAATTGGATAGAATTGACAAAATCTAAGTATCAGAGTGAATATTTTTTTTAACAACATCCTTTTTCAGATAAATCAAATAAAATTGAAAAAATCTAAATTTCAGACTCAATATATGCTTTAACAGTATTCTTTATCAGATTAATTAGGTAAAATTTACATAATCGAAATTTCAGAATAAATAAATGCTATAACAGTATCCTTAATTGGATATGTAGGATAAAATTTACAAAATCTAAAATCTAAGTATCAGAGTGACTAAATTCTATATCAACATCCTTTTCTCAGACACATAGGATAAAATTGGCAAATTCTAAGTGTCAGTGTGATAACATTTTTTTTATCAACATCCTTTGTCAGATACATCAAATAAAATTGACAAAATCTAAATTTCAGAGTGAATAAATTCATTAACAACATCCTTTATCGGATATGTCGGATAAAATTGACAAAATCTAAATTTCAGAATGAATAAATTCTTTATCAACATCCTTTGTCGGATATGACAAATACAATTGACAAAATCTAAATTTCAGAATGAATAACTGCTATAACAATACCATTTATCGGATATGTCGGATAAAATTGACATAATCTAAATTTCAGAATAAAAAAAATGCTTTAACAACATCCTTTATCGGATATGTCGGATAAAATTGACAAAATCTAAGTGTCAGAGTGAATAAATTTTTTTTATCAACATCCTTTGGCAGATACATCGGATAAAATTTACAAAATCTAAATTTCAGAATGAATAAATTCATTATCAACATCCTTTTTCGGATATGTCGGATAAAATTGCCAAAATCTAAGTATCAGAGTGAATATTTTTTTTAACAACATCCTTTGTCAGATAAATCAAATAAAATTGACAAAATCTAAATTTCAGAATGAATAAATTCATTATCAACATCCTTTGTCGGATATGTCGGATAAAATTGACAAAATCTAAGTATCAGAGTGAATATTTTTTTTTTTCTAACAACTTCCTTTGTCAGATAAATCAAATAAAAATGACAAAATCTAAATTTCAGAATCAATAAATGCTTTAACAGGACCCTTTATTGGATATGTCCGATAAAATTGACATAATCGAAATTTCAGAATAAAAGAATGCTTTAACAACATCCTTTATCGGATATTTAGGATAAAATTGACAATATCTAAGTGTCAGAGTGAATAATTTTTTTATCAACATCCTTTGGCAGATACATCGGATAAAATTGACAAAATCCAAATTTCAGAATGAATAAATTCATTATCAAAATCCTTTGTCGGATATGTCGGATTAAATTGGCAAAATCTTAAATTCAGAATGAATAAATGCTAAAACAAAATCCTTTGCCAGATACAGCGAATAAAATTGGCAAAATATAAGTGCCAGAGTGAATAATTTTTTTATTATCAACATCCTTTGTCAGATACATCAAATAAAATTGACAAAATCAAAATTTCAATATAAATAAATGCTTTAACAACATCCTTTATCGGATATGTCGGATAAAATTGACAAAATCTAAGTGACAGAGTGAAAAAATTTTTTTTAACAAATTCCATTCTCAGATACATCAAATGCAAATGACGTAATGTAAATTTCAGACAGAACATCTTATTTATAAACACCCTTTATTAGATTAGTTTTGTAAAATTTAAAAAACTTAAATTTTAGAATAAATAAATGCTTCAACAACATCCTTCATCTAATAAGTAAGATACGATTTTCAAGATATAATTGTTAGAGGGAATAAATTTTTTATCAACATTCTTTGGCAGATACATCGGATACAATTGACATAATCTAAATTTCAGAATGAATAAATTCATTATCAACATCCTTTGTCGGATATGTCGGATAAAATTGACAAAATCTAAATTTCAGAATAAAGAAATACTTTAACAACATCCTTTATTAGATATGTCGGATAAAATTGACAAAATCGAAATTTCAGAATGAAAAAATGCTTTGACAACATTCTTTATTTGATATGTAGGAAAAAACTTACAATATCTAAGTATGAGAGTGAATAAATTTTTTTTATCAACATCCTTTGACAGATATGTCAGAAAAAAATGAAAAAATCCGATTTTCAGAATGAATAAATTCATTATCCACATCCTTTTTCGGATATGTCGGAAAAAATTGCCAAAATCTAAGTATCAGAGTGAATATTTTTTTTAACAACAGCCTTTGTCAGATAAATCAAATAAAATTGACAAAATCTAAATTTCAGAATCAATATCTTCTTTAACAGGACTCTTTATTAGATATGTCGGATAAAATTGACAAAATCGAAATTTCAGAATAAAAAAATGCTTCAACAGCATCCTTTGTTGGATTTGTCAGATAAGATTGTCAATATCTAAGTGTCAGAGTGAATAAATTTTTTTATCAACACCCTTTGTCAGATACATCGGATCAAATTGACAAAATCTAAATTTACGAATGAATAAATTCATTATCAACATCCTTTGTCGGATATGTCGGATAAAATTGGCAAAATCTTAATTTCAGAATGAATAAATGCTAAAACAATATCCTTTGCCAGATACATCGAATAAAATTGATAAAATATAAGTGCCAGAGTGAATAATTTTTTTATTATCAACATCCTTTGTCAGATACATCAAATAAAATTGACAAAATCAAAATTTCAATATAAATAAATGCTTTAACAACATCTTTCGTCGGATATGTCGGATAAAATTGACAGAATCTAAGTTACGGAGTGAATAAATTTTTTTTATAAACATCCATTTCTCGGATACTCATCGGATATGTCGGACAAAAATGAAAAAATCTAAGTATCAAAGTGACTAAATTCTATACCAACATCCTTTTCTCAGATACATAGGATAAAATTGACAAATTCTAAGTGTTAGAGTGAACAATTTTTTTTTATCAACATCCTTTGGCAGATATATCGGATAAAATTGACAAAATATAAATTTCAGAATGAATAAATTCATTATCAACATCTTTTGTCGGATATGTCAATTCATTATCAACATCATCAATTCAAATAAATTCATTATCAACATCTTTTGTCGGATCTTTCAAAAGATTTTGTCAATTTTATCCGACATACCCAATAAAGGATATTGTTAAAGCATTTATTCATTCTGAAATTTAGATTTTGTCAATTTTATCCGACATATCCGACAAAGGATGTTGGTAATGAATTTATTCATTCTGAAATTCAGATTTCGTCAATTTTATCCTATGTACCCGAGAAAAGGATGTTGATAAAAAAAAATTTATTCCCTCTAACACTTAGATTCTGTCAATTTTATCCTATGTATCCGAGAAAAGGTTGTTAATATAGAATTTAGTCACTCTGATACTTAGATTTTGTCAATTTTATCTGACATATCCGATAAAGGATATTGATAATGAATTTATTCATTCTGAAATTCAGATTTCGTCAATTTTATCCTATGTACCCGAGAAAAGGATGTTGATAAAAAAATTTATTCCCTCTAACACTTAGATTCTGTCAATTTTATCCTATGTATTCGAGAAAAGGTTTTTGATATACAATTTAGTCACTCTGATACTTCGATTTTGTCAATTTTACCTGACATATCCGATAAAGGATGTTGTTAAAGCATTTATTTATTCTGAAATTTAGATTTTTTCAATTTTATTTGATGTATCTGACAAAGGATGTTGATAAAAAAAAATTATTCACTCTGGCACTTATATTTTATCAATTTTATTCGATGTATCTGGCGAAGGATGTTGTTAAAAAAATATTCACTCTGATACTTAGATTTTGTCAATTTTATCTGACATATGCGACAAAAGATGTTGATAATTAATTTATTCATTCTAAAATTTATATTTTGTCAATTTTATTTGTCGTATCTGTCAAAGGATGTTGATAAAAAAAATTATTCACACCAACACTTAGAATTTGTTAATTTTATCCTATGCTTCTGAAAAGAGGATATTGATATAGAATTTAGTAACTCTGATAATTGGATTTTGTCAATTTTATCCGACATATCCGATAAGTATCCGAGAAAAGGATGTTGATAAAAAAAATTTATTCACACTGTCACTTAGATTTTGTCAATTTTATCCGACATATCCGATAAAGGATGTTGTTAAAGCATTTATTTATATCGAAATTTAGATTTTGTCAATTTTATTTAATGTATCTGACAGGGGATGTTGATAATAAAAAAAATATTCACTCTGGCACTTATATTTTATCAATTTTATTTGGAGCATCTGGCAAAGGATATTGTTTTAGCATTTATTTATTCTGAAATTAAGATTTCGCCAATTTAATCCGTCATATCCGACAAAGGATTTGGATAATGAATTTATTCATTCTGAAATTTAGATTTTGTCAATTTTATCAGATGTATTTGCCAAAGGATGTTGATAAAAAAAAAATTATTCACTCTGACACTTAGATTTTGTCAATTTTATCCCACATATCCGATAAAGGATGTTGTTAAAGCATTTATTTATTCTGAAATTTAAATTATGTCAATTTTATCTGACATATCCGATAAAGGATGTTGTTAAAGCAGTTATTCATTCTGAAATTTAGATTTTGTCAATTTTATTTGATTTATCTGACAAAGGATGTTGTTAAAAAAATATTCACTCTGATACTTAGATTTTGTCAATTTTATCAAACATATCAGACGAAGGATGTTGATAATGAATTTATTCATTCTGAAATTTAGATTTTGTCAATTTTATCCGATGTATCTGCCAAAGGATGTTGATAAAAAAAAATTTATTCACTCTAACACTTAGAATTTGTCAAT
Organism: Artemia sp. Qi Xiang Cuo; assembly: GCF_049724085.1. Classification (NCBI taxonomy): domain Eukaryota; kingdom Metazoa; phylum Arthropoda; class Branchiopoda; order Anostraca; family Artemiidae; genus Artemia; species Artemia sp. Qi Xiang Cuo. The sequence goes on from NC_142794.1 coordinate 66,138,418, forward strand.
TTTATCCTATCTATTTTGAGAAAAGGATGTTGATATAGAATTTAGTCACTCTGATACTTAGATTATGTCAATTTTATCTGTCATATCCGATAAAGGATGTTGTTAAAGCATCTATTCATTCTGAAATTTAGATTTTGTCAATTTTATTTGATATATCTGACAAAGGATGTTGATAAAAAAAATTATTCACTCTGACACTTATATTTTGTCAATTTTATCCGACATATCCGATAAAGGATGTTGATATTGAATTTATTCACACTGAAATTTAGATTTTGTCAATTTTATTTGATGTATCTGACAAAGGATGTTGATAAAAAAAAATGTATTCACACTGACACTTAGAATTTGCCAATTTTATCCTATGTGTCTGAGAAAAGGATGTTGATATAGAATTTAGTCACTCTGATACTTAGATTTTAGATTTTGTCAATTTTATCCAACATATCCGACAAAGGATGTTGATAATTATTTTATTCATTCTGAAATACAGATTTTGTCAATTTTATCCTATGTATCCGAGAAAAGGATGTTGATAAAAAAAAATTATTCACTCTGACACTTAGATTTTGTCAATTTATCCGACATATCCGATAAAGGATGTTTTTAAATCATTTATTTATTCTGGAATTTATATTATGTCAATTTTATTTGATGTACCTGACAAAAGATGTTGATAGTAAAAAAAAAAATTATTCACTCTGGCACTTATATTTTATCAATTTTATTCGTTGTATCTGACAAAGCATGCTGTTAAAAAAAAATGGTCACTCTGTTACTTAGATTTTGTCAATTTTATCCGACATATCCGACAAAGGATGTTGATAATGAATTTATTCATTCCGAAATTTAGATTTTGTCAATTTTATCAGATGTATCTGCCAAAGGATTTTGATAAAAAAATTTATTCACTTTAACCCTTAGAATTTGTCAATTTTATACTATGTATCTGAGAAAAGGATGTTGATATAGAATTTAGTCACTCTGATACTTAGATTATGTCAATTTTATCCGACATATTCGATAAAGGATGTTGTTAAAGCATTTATTTATTCTGAAATTTAGATTTTGTCAATTTTATTTGATGTATCTGACAAAGAATGTTGATAAAAAAAAATTATTCACTCTGACACTTATATTTTGTCAATTTTATCCGACATATCCGATAAAGGATGTTGATAATGAATTTATTCATTGTGATACCTAGATTTTGTCAATGTTATCCCATGTGTCTGACAATAGATGTATGCAAATTCCTTTTCTTACATCTCCAGTGTTTTAATAGAGATTCTAAACGTTTGATATGCTTGATATTCACGTTTGATATTCATGTTTATATTCCATAGTGATATTTTCTGACAATGCCCCTTTTATTTTTCTGGCAATTTCACTTTCTATTATCAAATTATTTTTACACAGGTAACAGTTTCGGCACGTAGACAAGATATGGTTTAAGATATTAGTAGAAGAGTAGGCCTTTCTTTTATTGACCTTCCGTTGAATGCTAATACCCGAAAGCTGACGATTGGATATATCTGTAGGTAATGTGTTACCTGCAACAGTAGCAAGGATTTGTCCTCTATCATCAACGATTATTTTATGTTGGCATTCTCTTTGAGTACAATCATCTCTGGAGATCTCAATCTCGCATAACCACCAGCATCAGAGTTGAATTTTTTGGTATTCCAAATAAATTGAATTACTTATTGTCATGACAATGTATATATACATGGCCAATAGTGCTACCACTTTTACTTATTTAATAGTTTGAATAATTTTTCTTATTGACATATGATGCAATAATATTCTGGCTATGTGAACAAACTTGATTAAAATACTCCATCTTTACTTTTTGTTTTCAAAGATATGACTTATGTGTTTATCTTTCCACTGTGTAAAAAATGCTGATTTAATACTTGCAATAGACTAAGTAGTGTCGATAACCGGACATAGAATACCATTGGGAAAGCCACATCGTGTCTCTGACCAATCATAGAGCACAATTGTTAGAGCTGTAAGCATATGTAAGTTTAAGGTACGTACAAAAAAATAAAAAAATAAATAAAGTTGAATAATTAAGATGTTTTAAAAAAAAATTGTCTATTTTCATGGAAAAACATATTGAATTAGAATCATCATTCATTATCCATATGAGCACCCAAAACTGTACTTAAGTTTACCATTTGAGTTAAAGTATTGAATTTTACTTAATTTTCATAAAAGAAACTAGAGTTTACGGTCAAAAACCCTTATTAGCTCAGATTTTACGGAAATAGTTTTATTTTTCGACCCAAAAATGGACTTAAGTTTCACATTTGAATCAGAGAATTGTATTTTCCATAATTTTCTTACAAAAAAAACTAGAGTTTACGGTCAAAAACCCTTATTATCTCAGATTTTACAGAAATAGTTTATTTTTCGATCCATAACTGGACTTAAGTTTCACATTTGAACCAGAGAATTGTATTTTCCATAATTTTTTTACAAGAAACTAGAGTTTACGGTCAAAAACCCTTATTAGCTCAGATTTTACGGAAATAGTTCTCACCAATCAAGTTATCAAAAAATATTTGAATATATTAAGTTATAGGCAATAATGGTTTAGAAAAACTAGAATAGTAATTTAAGTTTGTTTCATCTGATTCGAAGATATATAAAAAAAAAAGTTGAAAAAAAATATCTTGTTAAAGAAAAAAAAAAGAAAAAAAAAGGGGGGGGGTCAAAAAGTTGGAGGGAGGGGGCACCCTTCGAGTTTGGGGATAAGGGACCTTTTGGGAGTTGATGTCTCTGCTGGCTAGGGTCTTTGGTGCTTATGATCCTTGATGGTTCGTACTCACATACACCTTACTACTTGATTTGCAAGGATTTCTAAGGTTTGTTCTGAATTTCATTATTAAAATTCTTTTCTTACCATCTACATCTCTCTTAGTATCAACTTTTTAGTATACTAAAACGTTAGACCCTATTTTAAATTGACAATACTGTTCAAACATCACTTGTGTATTATACAGACGACATCGGAGAGGTAAAGCTAGGTCAACTCACAATGTCATTCTATCGTCGTTAGCCACTTTCATAGACTGATGTTGTTTCAAATTTATAACAAATTACCTGAGTTAACAACCCCTGGTTTACCTTGTCACAGTTACATTCTCTTTATTTTTCAAAGTTCTTTTTGAATTTCTTTCATTGAAATGCAAGATTTGGAATATTTCAGTAGTGTTTTGTCATGGTTTACCTTGTCACAGTTACATTCTATTAATTTTTCAAAGTTCATTTTGAATTTTTTAGTTGAAATGCAAGAGTTGGAATATTTCAGTAGTGTTTTGTCGTAGTTTACCTTGCCACACTTACATTCTCATGATTTTTCAAAGTTTATTTTGAATTTCTTTCGTTGAAATGCAAGAGTTGGAATATTTCAGTAGTGTTTTTTCATGGTTTACCTTGCCAAAGTTACATTCTCTTTGATTTTTCAAAGTTCATTTTGAATTTCTTTCATTGAAATACAAGAGTTGGAATATTTCACTAGTGTTTTGTTTTGGTTTACATTTTCACAGTTACATTTTCTTGATTTTTCAAAGTTCATTTTGAATTGTTTTCGTTGAAATGCTGAGTTTGAATATTTCAGTAGTGTTTTGTTGTGGTTTACCTTGTCACAGCTACATTTTCTTGATTTTTCAAAGTTCATTTTGGATTTATTTTTGTAAAATGAAATAGTTGGAATATTTAAGAAGTTTTTTTTCCTTTTGGAAAAGGTCACACTTGTAGTCTAATGAATTTCCAATGTCGATTTCTAGATTACTTCATTGAAATGCTAGAGTTGGAATATTTAAGTATTGCGTGTTCATTGTTTAAATCGCAATAGTTATATTCTTTTAATTTTTCAATTTTAAGTTTTTACCTATTTCTTTGAAATACACGAGTTTGAACATTTCTGTAGTGTTTTTTGTGGTTTACCTTGTCACAGTTACATTATTTTGATTTTTCAAAGTTCATTTTGAATTTCTTTCAATGAAATGCAAGAGTTGGGATATTTCAGTAGTGTTTTGTTGTGGTTTACCTTGTCACACTTACATTCTCTTGATTTTTCAAAGTTCATTTCGAATTTCTTTCATTGAAATGCAATAGTTGGATTATTTCAGTAGTGTTTTGTCATGGTTTACCATGTCACAGTTACATTATCTTAATTTTCCAAAATTCATTTTGAATTTCTTTCGTTGAAATGCGATAGTTGGAATATTTCAGTAGTCTTTTTTCATGGTTTACCTTGTCACAGTTACATTCATCTTGATTTTTCAAAGTACATTTTGAAATTCTTTCGTTGAAAAGCAAGAGTCGGAATATATCAGTAGTGTTGCGTCACTATTTAAATTTTCACATTTAAGTTATCTTGATTTCTAAACTTGTTCGTTGATTTTCTTTCGCTGAATTTCAAGGGTTTGAATATTTCGGCTGTTTTTTGGTTCGGTCTATATTATCAAACTTACATTCTTTTGGTTTTTACATGTTCATTTTGAATTTATTTAGTATAAGTGAAAAAGTTTGAATATTTCAGTAGTGTTTTGTTACGATTTACCTTGTCACAGTTCTATTCTCTTGATTTTTCAAAAGTTTATTTTGATTTTCTCTTGTTGAAATGCAAAAGTTGCAATATTTCAGTAGTGTTCTGCCGCGGTTTATCGTGTCAGAGTTACATTCTCTTGATTTTTCAAAGTTTATTTCGAATTTCTTTCATTGAAATGCAAGAGTTGGAATATTTCAGTAGTGTTCTGTCGTGGTTTGCCTTGTCAAAGTTACATTCTCTTAAGTTTTCAAAGTTCATTTTGGATTTCTTTCATTGAAATGCAAAAGTTGGATTATTTAAAATGTGTGTTGTGATGGTTTATCTTATAAGAGTAACATTCTATTAATTTTTAAAGATTCAGTTTTATTTTTCTTCTTTTAAATGCGACAGCTGAAATATTGCAGTTGTTTTTTTTTGAGGTTTACCTTGTTAATCTTACATTCTATTAATTTTTCAAAGTTCATTTTGACTTTCTTTCATTGTAATGCAAGAGTTAGAATATCTCAGTAGTGTTTTGTTGCAGTTTACCTTGTCACAGATACATCCACTTGCGTTTTCACAGTCCATTATAAATCTCTTTTTTTGAAGTGCACCAGCTAGAATATTTCAGTAGTGTTTTGTCGCGGTTTACCTTTTCAGAGTTACATTCGCTTGATTTTTCAAATATCACTTTGGTTTTCTTTCGTTGAAATGCAAGAGTTGGAATATTTCAGTAGTGTTTTGTCGTGGTTCACCTTGTCACAGATACATTCTCTTGATTCTTCAAAGTTCATTTTGGTTTTCTTTCGTTGAAATTCAAGAGTTGGAATATTTCAGTAGTGTTTTGTAGTGGTTTACCTTGTCATAGTTGTTGTCTCTTTATTTTTTACAGTACATTTTGAATTTCTTTCTATGAAATGAAAGAGTTGGAATATTTCAAAAGTATTTTGTCATGGTTTACCGTGTCAGACTTATGTTCTCTTAATTTTTCAAAGTTACGTTAGTCTATATTTCGGTGAAATGCAAGATATGGAACATTTCAGTAGTGTTTTGATGTGGTTTACCTTGTCACAGTTACATTCTCTTGATTTTTCAAAGTTCATTTTGGTTTTATTTCGGTGAAAATCAAGAGTTGGAATATTTAAGTAGTATTTTGTCGTGGTTTATCTTGTCACAGTTAAATTCTCTGAATTTTTCAAAGTTCATTTTGAATTTCTTTCGATGAAATGAAAGAGTTGGAATATTTCAGTTGTGTTTTGCCATGATATACCTTATCGCAGTTACGTTCTCTTAAATTTTCATATTTCATTTTGATTTTATTTCGGTGAAAAGGCAAGAGTTTGAATATTTCAGTACTGTTTTAATGGGGTATACCTTTTCAAAGATACATTCTATTGATTTTTCAAAGATCATTTTGGTTTTTTTTCGTTGAAATGCAAGAGTTAGAATATTTCAGTAGTGTTTTGATGTGGTTTACCTTGTCACAGTTATATTCTCTTGATTTTTCAAGATCCTTTTGGTTTTCGTTCGATGAACTGAAAGGGTTGAAATATTTCAGTAGTGTTTTGTTGTGATTTACCATGTCACAATTACATTCTCTTAATTTTTCAAGGTTCTTTTTGAATTTTTTTCGTTGAAATGCGAGAGTTGAAATATTTCAGTAGTTTTTTGTCGAGGTTTACCTTGTCACAGTTACATTATATTAATTTTTCTATTAATTAATTCTATTAATTAAGTTCATTTTGAATTTCTTTCATTGAAATGCAAGAGTTGGATTATTTCAGTAGTGTTTTGTCATGGTTTACCTTATCACAGATACATTCTCTTGATTTTTCAAAGTTCATTATGGATTTCATTCGTTGAAATGCAAGAGTTGGAATATTTCAGTAGTGTTCTGTCGTTGTTTACCATGTCACAGTTACATTCTCTTGATTTTTCAAAGTTCATTTTGATTTTTTTTTGTTGAAATGCAAGAGTTGGAACATTTCAGTAGTGTTTTGTTGCGGTTTACCTTGTCACAGTTACATTCTTTTAATTTTTCAAAGTTCATTTTTAATTTCTATCATTGAAATGCAAGAGTTGGATTATTTCAATAGTGTTTTGTCACGGTTTACCTTGTCACAGTTACATTCTCTTGATTTTTCAAAGATCATTTTGTTTTTTTTTCGTTGAAATACAAGGGTTGGAATATTTCAGTAGTGTTTTGTCGTGGTTTACCTTGTCACAGTTACATTCTATTAATTTTTCAAAGTTCATTTTGAATTTCTTTCATTGAAATGCAAGAGTTAGATTATTTCAGTAGTGTTTTGTCATGGTTTACCTTATCACAGATACATTCTCTTGATTTTTCAAAGTTCATTTTGGATTTCTTTCGTTGAAATGCAAGAGTTGGAATATTTCAGTAGTGTTGCGTCCCTGTTTACCTTTTCACAGTTACATTCTTTTAATTTCTCAAAGTGCATTTTGATTTTCTTTCTCTGAAATGCAAGAGTTGGAACATTTCAGTAGTTTTTTGTAGAGGTTTACCTTGTCACAGTTACATTATTTTTATTTTTCAAAGTTCATTTGGATTTTCTTTCATTGAAATGCAAAAGTTTGAATATTTCAGTTGTGTTTTGTTACTATTTACCTTGTCACAGTTACATTCTCTTAAATTTTCAAAGTTCATTTTGCTTTTCTTTCGTTGAAATGCAAGAGTTGGAATATTTCAGTAGTGTTTTGTTGTGGTTTACCTTGTCACAGTTACATTTTCTTAATTTTTCAAAGTTTATATCGAATTTCTTTCATTGAAATGCAAGAGTTGGAATATCTAAGTAGTGTTTTATGGTGGTATACCATTTCACGCTTATATTATCTTAATTTTTCAAAGTTCTTTTTTGATTTCTTTTATTGAAAGACAAGAGTTGGATTATTTCAGAAGAGTTTTGTCGTGGTTTATCTTTTCACAATTAGATTATATTTATTTTTAAAAGTTCATTTTTAATTTCTTTCTTTGAAATGCTAGAGTTTGAATATTTCAGTAGTGTTTTGTCGTGGTTTACCATGTCAAAGTTACATTCTATTAATTTTTCAAAGTTCATTTTGTATTTCTGTAATGTAAATGCAAGAGTTATTATATCTTAGTAGTGTTTTAACATGGTTTAACTTATCACAGATACATTCCATTGCGTTTTCAAAGTCAATAAAGGATCTCTTTTTTTAAAGTGCAAGAGTTAGAATATTTCAGTAGTGTTCTGTCGCTGTTTACCATGTCACAGTTACATTCTCTTGATTTTTCAAATTTTATTTTGGATTTCTTTCGATGAAATGCAAGAGTTGGAATATTTCAATAGTGTTTTATTGTGGTTTACCTAGTCACAGTTACATTCTCTTAATTTTTCAAAATTCATTTTGGATTTCTTTCATTGAAATGCAAGAGTTGGAATATTTCAGTAGTGTTTTGTCATGGTTTACCTTGTCACAGTTACATTTTATTGATTTTTCAAAGTTCATTTCGAATTTCTTTCATTGAAATGCAAGAGTTGGAATATTTCAATAGTGTTTTGACATGGTTTACCTTGTCACAGATACATTCTATGGATTTTTCAAAGTTCATTTCAAATTTCTTTCATTGAAATGCAAGAGTTGAAATATTTCAGTAGTGTTTTGTCGTGGTTTACCTTGTCGAAGTTACATTCTTTTGATTTTTCAAAGTCATTTGAATTTCTTTCATTGAAATGCAAGAGTTGGATTTTTCAGTAGTGTTTTGTTGTGCTTTACCTTGTCACAGTTACATTTTCTGAATTTTTGAAAGTTCAATTTTAATTTCTTCCATTGAAATGCAAGAGTTGGAATATTTTAGTAGTGTTTTGTCATGGTTTACCTTGTCCTAGCTACATTCTATCGATTTTTCAAAGCTCATTTTGTTTTTCTATTTTTGAAATGCAGGACTTGTAATTTTTTACTAGAGTTTCGTTATTTTTTATCATGTCACAGACACAATTGATTTATTTTTAAAAGTTATTTTAGAATATTTGTATTTTAAACTATATAATTAAAATCTTTCAGTTGCGTTCTGTCTTGGTATACCTTGTCCAAGTTACATTCTCTTGTTTATTCAAAGTTCATTTTAATTTCTTTCATTAAAATGCAAGAGTTGGATTATTTCAGTAGTGTTTTGTTGTGCTTTACCTTGTCACAGTTACATTCTCTTAATTTTTCAAAGTTCATTTTTAATTTCTTTCATTGAAATGCAAGAGTTGGAATATTTCAGTAGTGTTTTGTCATGCCTTACATTTTCACAGTTACATTCTCTTGATTTTTCAAAGTTCATTTTGAATTTCTTTCATTTAAATGCAAGAATTGAAAAATTTCAGTAGTGTTTTTTCGTGATTTTCGTTGTCACAGTTACATTCTCTTAATTGTTCAAATTTAATTTTGAATTTCTTTCGTTGAAATGAAAGAGTTGGAATACTTCAGAAGTGTTTTGTCATGGTTTACCTTGTCACAGATACATTCTCTTGATTTTTCAAAGATCATTTCGAATTTTTTTCATTGAAATGCAAGAGTTGGAATATGTCAGCAGTGTTTTGTCGTGGTTTACCTTGTCACACTTACATTCTCTTGATTTTTCAAAGTTCATTTGAATTTCTTACATTGTAATGCAAGAGTTGGATTATTTCAGTAGTGTTTTGTTGTGCTTAACTTTGTCACAGTTACATTCTTTTAATTTTTAAAAGTTCATTTTGAATTTCTTTCTATGAAATGAAAGAGTTGGAATATTTCAAAAGTGTTTTGTCATGGATTACCTTGTCAGTCTTACATTCTCTTGATTTTTCAAAGTTCATTTTGGTTTTATTTTGGTGAAATGCAAGAGTTGGAATATTTCAGTAGTGTTTTGATGTGGTTTACCTTGTCACATTTACATTCTCTTGATTTTTCAAAGTTAATTTTGGTTTTATTTTGGTGAAATCCAAGAGTTGGAATATTTCAGTAGTGTTTTGTCGTGGTTTACCTTGTCACACTTATATTCTCTTAATTTTTCAAAGTTCATTTTGGTTTTATTTCGGTGAAAGGCAAGAGTTGGAATATTTCAGTAGTTTTTTGATGTGGTTTACCATGTTACACATACATTCTCTTGATTTTTCAGTGATCATTTTGAATTTCTTTCGTTGAAATGAAAGAGTTGGAATATGTCAATAATGTTTTGTTGTGGTTTACCTTGTCAGAGTTACATTCTCTTAATTTTTCCAAGTTCATTTTGAATTTTTATCATTGAAATGCAAAAGTTGGAATATTTCAGTTGTGTTTTGTCATGGTTTACCTTGTCAGAGTTCTGTTCTCTTGATTTTTTAAAGTTCATTTCGCTTTTCTTTCGTTGAAATGCAAGAGTTGGAATATTTCAGTAGTGTTTTGTCATGGTTTACCTTGTTACAGTTACATTCTCTTGATTTTTTAAAGATCATTTTGGTTTTCTTTCGTTGAAATGCAAGAGTTGGAATATTTCAGTAGTGTTTTGCTGTGGTTTATCTTGTCACAGTTACATTCTCTTGATTTTTCAAAGTTTATTTCGAATTTCTTTCTTTGAAATGTAAGAGTTGGAATATCTCAGTAGTGTTCTGTGGTGGTTTACCTTGTCACGCTTATAATATCTTAATTTTCATAGTTCATTTTGGATTTTTTTCATTGAAATACAAGAGTTGGAATATTTCAGAAGTGTTTTGTCATGGTTTATCATGTCACAGTTACATTCTCTTGATTTTTCAAAGTTCATAATGGATTTCTTTCGTTAAAATGCGAGAGTTAGAATATTTCAGTAGCATTTTGTCATTTTTTACGTTTTCACAGATACATTCTCTTGATTTTTCAAAGATTATTATGGTTTTTGTTAGTTGAATTGCAAGGGTTGGAATATTTCAGCAGTGTTTTGTTGCAGTTTACCTTGTCACACTTACATTCTCTTAATTTTTCAAAGTTCATTTGTAATTTCTATCATTGAAATGCAAGAGTTAGAATATTTCAGTAGTGTTTTGTTGTGGTTTATCTAGTCACAGTTACATTCTCTTGATTTTTCGAAGTTCATTTTGGATTTCTTTCGTTGAAATGCAAGAGTTGGAATATTTCAGTAGTGTTTTGTTTTGGTTTACTTAGTCACAGTTACACTTTCTTGATTTTTCAAAGTTCATTTTGGATTTCTTTCGTTGAAATGTAAGAGTTGGAATATTTCAGTAGTGTTATATCAAGGTTTACCTTGTCACAGATAAATTCTATCAATTCTCCAAAGTTCTTTTTGGATTTCTTACTTTGAAATTAAAGATTAGGAATGATTCAGTTATGTTTAGTCATGGTTTACATTGTCGTAGTTACATTCTATTGATTTTTCAAAGTTCATTTTGTATATCTTTCGTTGAAATGCGACAGTTGAAATATTTCAGTAGTGTTTTGTCTTGGTTTACCTTGTCACAGATACATTCTCTGGATTTTTCAAAGTTCATTTCGAATTTCTTTCATTGATATGGAAGAGTTGGAATATTTCAGTAGTGTTTTGTTATGGTTTACCTTATCAGTTTTATTATCTCCTGATTTTTAAGAGTTCATTTGAATTTCTTTAATTAAAATTAAAGGGTTGTATTTTTCAGTAGTGTTTTTTTGTTCTTTTAATTTCCCCAGTTAACTTTTAAGAATTTTACAAATTTAAATTGGAATTTCTGCCTCTGTAATGAGAGATTTTTAATATTTAAGTAGCGTTCCGTCCTTGTTTTCCATGTCATAGTTACATTCTCTTGATTTTCAAAGTTCATTTTGGATTTCTTTCGTTGAAATGCAGGAGTTGGAATATTTTAGTAATGTTTTGTCATGGTTTACCTTGTCACAGATACATTCTCTTGATTTTTCAAAGTTCATTTCCAATTTCTTTCATTGAAATACATGAGTTGGAATATTTCAGTAGTGTTTTGTCGTGGTTTACCTTGTCACAGTTACATTCTCTTAATTTTTCAAAGTTCATTTTAATTTCTTTCGTTTAAATGCAAGAGTTAGAATATTTCAGTATTTTTTTGTTCTGCATTACCTTGTCACAGTTACATTCTATTAATTTTTCAAAGTTTATTTTTAATTTATTTCAATGAAATTTATGAGTTAGAATATATCAGTTGTGTTTTGTCATGATTGACCTTTTCACAGTTACATTCTCTTGATTTTTCAAAGTTCATTTCGAATTTCTTTCGTTGAAATGCAAGAGTTGGATTATTTCAGTAATGTTTGGTTATGTTTTACAATGTCACAGATACATTTTCTTGATTTTTAAAAGTTGATTTTATATTTATTTCATTGAAATTAAAGAGTTGTAATATTTCAGTAGTGTTTTGTCGTGGTGAACCTTGTCACAGTTACATTCTCTTGTTTTTTCAAAGTTCATTTGAATTTCTTACATTGTAAAGTTCATTGTGGATTTCTTTCGTTGAAATATGTTTTGTTGTGCTTTACCTTGACACAGTTACATTTTCTTGATTTTTGTTAGGATAGGTTAGGCTAGATCAAGTTTGGTTAGGTTAGGTTATGTTAGGTTAGGTTAGGTTAGCCTACGTACGCACGTTTACGTAGGCTAACCAAACCTAACTTAACCTAACCTTACCTAATTTGATCCAGCCTAACCTAACCTAACCTAACAAAAATCAAGAAAATGTAACTGTGTCAAGGTAAAGCACAACAAAACATATTTCAACGAAAGAAATCCAAAATGAACTTTGACAAATTAAGAGAATGTAACCTTGCCAAAGTAAACCACGGCAAAACACTACTGAAATTTTGCAACTCTTGCATTTCACAAAAGAAATCCGAAAAGAACTTTGAAAGATCAAGAGAATGTAACTTTGACAAGATAAACCACGACAAAACACCACTGAAATATTCCAACTCATGCATTTCAATGAAAGATATCCAAAATGAACTTCAAAAAATCACAAGAATGTAACTCTGACAAGGTAAACCACGACAAAACACTACTGAAATGTTCTAACTCTTGCATTTCAACGAATGAAATTCAAAATGAACTCTGAAAAATCAAGAGAATGTATCTGTGACAAGGTAAACCATGACAAGACACTACTGAAATATTCCAACTCTTGCATTTCAATGAAAGGAATCCAAAATAAACTTTGAAAAATCAAGAGAATGTAACTGCGATAAGGTAAACCACAACAAAACACTACTGAAATATTCCAAATCTTGCATTTCAGTGAAAGAAATTCAAAATGAACTTTGCAAAATTAAGAGAGTGTAACTGTGACAAGGTAAGCCATGACAAAGCACTACTGAAATATTCCAACTCTTGCATTTCAACGAAAGAAATTCAAAATGAACTTTGAAAAATCAAGAAAATGTAACTGTGATAAGGTGAGCCACAATAGAACACTACTGAAATGTTCCATCTCTTGCACTTAAACAAAAGAAATCCAGAACGAACTTTGGAAAATTAAAAAAATGTAAGTGTGAATAGTTAAAACATAACAAAACGCTATTGAAATATTCCAACTCTTGCAGTTCATTGAAAAAAATAGAAAATAAACTTTGAAAGATTAAAAGAATGTAAGTGTGACAAGGTAAACCACATTAAAACTCTACTGAAATATTCCAACTCTTGCATTTCACCAAAATTAAACCAAAATGAACTTTGAAAATTCAAGAGAATGTAACTGTGACAAGGTAAACCACATCAAAACACTACTGAAATATTCCAACTCCTGTATTTCACCGAAATAAAACCAAAATGAACTTTGAAAAATTAAGAGAATACAAGTGTGACCATGAGAAAACACTTTTGAAATATTCCAATTCTTGCGTTTCACCAAAATAAAACCAAAATGAACTTTGAAAAATTAATAGAATGTAAGTGCGACAAGTTAAACCACATTAAAACACTACTGAAATATTCCAACTCTTGCATTTCACCGAAATAAAACCAAAATGAACTTTTAAAAAACAAGAGAATGTAAGCGTGACAAGGTAAACCATGACAAAACACTTTTGAAATATTCCAAGTCTTTCATTTCATCGAAAGAAATTCAAAATGAACTTTGAAAAATTAAGAGAATATAACTGTGACAAGGTAAAGCACAACAAAACACTACTGAAATAATCCAACTCTTGCATTTAAATGTAAGAAATTAAAATGAACTTTAAAAAATCAAGAGAATGTAACATTGAAACGATAAACCATGACAAAACACTACTGAAATATTCCAACTCTTGCATTTCAACGAAAGAAATTCATAATGAACTTTGAAAAATTAATAGAATGTAACTGTGACAAGGTAAACCATGAAAAAACACTACTGAAATATTCCAACTCTTGCATTTCAACGGAGGAAATTAAAAATGAACTTTGAAAAATTAAGAGAATGTAACTGTGACAAGATAAACCACGACAAAACACTACTGAAATATTCCAACTCTTGCATTTCAACGAAAGAAATTCAAAATGAACTTTGAAAAATTAAGAGAATATAACTGTGACAAGATAAACCACGACAAAACACTATTGAAATTTTTCAACTCATGCATTTCAACGAAAGAAATCCGAAATGAACTTCGAAAAATCAAGAGAATGTAACTGTGAAAAGGTAAGCCATCACAAAACACTACTTAAATATTCCAAATCTTGCATTTCTACGAAAGAAATTAAAAATAAACTTTGAAAAATTAAGAGAATGTAACTGTGACAAGGTAAAGCACAACAAAACACTACTGAAATAATCCAACTCTTGCATTTCAATGAAAGAAATTCGAAAAGAACTTTGAAAAATCAATAAAATGTATCTGTGACAAGGTAAACCATGACAAAACACTACTGAAATATTCCAACTCTTGCATTTCAACGAAAGAAATCCAAAATGAACTTTGAAAAATCAAGACAATGTAACTTTGACAAGGTTTACCATGACAAAACACTACTGAAATATTCCAACTCTTGCATTTCAACGAAAGAAATTAAAAATGAACTTTGAAAAATTAAGAGAATGTAACTGTGACAAGATAAACCACGACAAAACACTACTGAAGTATTCCAACTCTTTCATTTCAAGGTAAAAAATTCAAAATGAACTTTGAAAAATCAAGAGAATGTAACTGTGACAAGATAAACCACGACAAAACACTACTGAAATATTCAAACTCATGCATTTCAATGAAAGAAATTCAAAATGAACTTTGAAAAATCAAGAGAATGTAACTGGGACAAGGTAAACCATGACAAAACACTACTGAAATATTCCAACTCTTGCATTTCAACGGAAGAAATTAAAAATGAACTTTGAAAAATTAAGAGAATGTAACTGTGACAAGGTAAAGCACAACAAAACACTACTGAAATAATCCAACTCTTGCATTTCAATGAAAGAAATTCTAAATGAACTTTGAAAAATCAATAGAATGTGTCTGTGACAAGGTAAACCATAACAAAACTCTAGTAAAAAATTCCAAGTCCTGCATTTCAACAAAAGAAATACAAAATGAATTTTGAAAAATCAAGAGATCGTAGCTAGGACAAGGAAAACAATGACAAAACACTACTGAAATATTCCAACTCTTGCATTTCAACGAAAGAAATCCATAATGAACTTTGAAAAATTAATAGAATGTAACTGTGACAAGGTAAACCATGAAAAAACACTACTGAAATATTCCAACTCTTGCATTTCAACGGAAGAAATCAAAAATGAACTTTGAAAAATCAAGAGAATGTAACTGTGACAAACACTACTGAAATATTCCAACTCTTGCACTTCAACGAAAGAAATCCAACATTAAATTTGAAAAATTAAGAGAATGCAAGTGAGACAAGGAGAACCACAACAAAAAACTACTGAAATATTCCAACTCTTGCATTTCAACGAAAGAAAACCAAAATGAACTTTGAAGAATCAAGAGAATGTAACTGTGACAAGGTAAACCACATCAAAACACTGCTGAAACATTCTAACTATTACAATTCAACGAAAGAAAACAAAAATGATCTTTGAAATATCAAGAGAATGTAACTGTGACAAGATAAACCACGACAAAACACTACTGAAATATTCCAACTCTTGCATTTCAATGATAGAAATTAAAAATGAACTTTGAAAAATTAAGAGAATGTAACTGTGACAAGGTAAACCACAACAAAACACTACTCACATGTTCCAACTCTTGCATTTCAACGAAAGAAATTAAAAATGAATATTGAAAAATCAAGAGATTGTAACTGTGAAAAGGTAAACAATGACAGAACACTACTGAAAAATTTCAACTCTTTCATTTCAACGAAAGAAATCCAAAATGAACTTTAAAAAATCAATAGAATGTAACAGTGACAAGGTAAACCACGACAAAACACTACTGCAATATTCCAACTCTCGCATTTCAACGAAAGAAATTAAAAATGAACTTTGAAAAATCAAGAGAATGTAACTGTGACATGGTAAACCAAAACAAAACACTACTGAAATAATCCAACTCTTGCCTTTCAATGAAAGAAATCCAAAATGAACTTTGAAAAATTAAGAGAATGTAACTGTGACAAGGTAAACCACGACAAAACACTACTGAAATATTCCAACTCTTTCTTTTCAGTGAAAGAAATTCGAAATGAGCTTTGAAAAATCAAGAAACTGTAACTCTGACAAGGTAAACCACAACAAAACACTACTGAAATATTCCAACTCTTGCATTTCAACAAAAGACAACCAAAATGATCTTTTGAAAAATCAAGAGAATGTAACTGTGACAAGGAATACCAGGACAAAACACTACTGAAATATTCCAACTCTTACATTTCAATGATAGAAATTAAAAATGAACTTTGAAAAATTAAGAGAATGTAACTGTGACAAGGTAAAGCGCAACAAAACACTACTGAAATATTCCAACTCTTGCATTTCAACGAAAGAAAATCAAAATGAACTTTGAAAAATCAAGAGAATGTGTGACATGGTAAACAATAACAGAACACTACTGAAATATTCCAACTCTTGCAATTCAACGAAAGAAATCCAAAATGAACTTTGAAAAATCAAGAGAATGTATCTGTGACAAGGTAAACCATGACAAAACACTACTGAAATAATCCAACTCTTGCATTTCAATGAAAGAAATTCAAAATGAACTTTGAAAAATCAAGAGAATGCAACTGTGACAAGGTCAACAGCAACAAAGCACTACTGAAAGATTCCAACTCTTGAAATATTAATAAAATGTAACTGTGACAAGATAAACCACGACAAAACACTACTGAAATATTCCAACTCTCGCATTTCAACGAAAGAAATTAAAAATGAACTTTGAAAAATCAAGAGAATGCAACTGTGACATGGTAGACCATGACAAAATACTACTGAAATAATCCAACTCTTCCATTTCAATGAAAAAAAATTCAAATGAATTTTGAAAAATCAAGAGAATGTAACTGTGACAAGGTAAACCACGACAGAACACTCCTGAAATATTCCCACTCTTGCATTTCAACGAAAGAAATTCAAAATGATCATTGAAAAATTAAAAGATTGTAACTGTGACAAGGTAAACCACAACAAAACACTACTGAAATATTCCAACTCTTGCATTTCAACGAAAGAAAACCAAAATGATCTTTGAAAAATCAAGAGAATGTAACTGTGACAAGGTAAACCATGACAAAACACTACTGAAATATTCCAACTCTTGCATTTCACCGAAAGAAATTCAAAATGAACTTTGGAAAATCAAGAGAATGTAACTGTGACAAGGTAAACCGCAACAAAACACTACTGAAATATTCCAACTCTTGCATTTCACCGAAATAAATTCAAAATGAACTTTGAAAAATCAAGAAAATGTAACTGTGACAAGGTAAACAGCAACAAAGCACTAGTGAAATAATCCCACTCTTGCATTTTAACGAAAAAAATTCAAATAAACTTTGAAAAATCATGAGAATATAACTGTAATAGGGTAAACCATGAAAAAACACTATTGAAATAATTTAAATCTTGTATTTCAACGTAAGAAATCCAAAATGAACTTTGAAAAATCAAAGAGAATGTAACTGTGACAAGGTAAACCACGACAAAACACTACTGAAATATTCCAACTCTTGCATTTCAATGACAGAAATTCGAAATGAACTTTGGAAAATCAAGAGAATTTAATTGTGACAAGCTGAACTACAACAAAACACTACTGAAATAATCCAACTCTTGCATTTCAACGAAAGAAATTCAAAATTAACTTTGAAAAATCAAGAAGATTTAACTGTGACAAGGTAAACCATGACGAAACACTACTGAAATATTCCAACTCCTGCATTTCAACGAAAGAAATCTAAAATGAACTTTGAAAAATCAAGAGAATGTAACTGACATGGTAAACCACGACAAAACACTACTGAAATAATCCAACTCTTGCATTTCAATGAAACAAATTCAAAATGAACTTTGAAAAATCGAGAGAATGTAACTGTGACAAGGTAAAATACGACAAACCACAGCTGAAATATTCCAACCCTTGCATTTCAATGAAAGAAATTCAAAATAAACTTTCAAAAATTAAGAGAATGTAACTGTGACAAAGTAAACCATGACAAAACACTACTGAAATATTCCAACTCATGCATTTCAACGAAAGAAATTCAAAATGAACTTTGAAAAATCAAGAAAATGTAACAGTGACGAAGTAAACCACGACACAACACTACTGAAATATTCCAACTCTTGCATATCAACGAAGAAATTCAAAATGAACATTGAAACATCGAAAGAATGTAACTGTGACATGGTAAACCTCAACAAAACACTACTGAAATATTCCAACTGTCCTAGTCGATTACGTCATTCTATGCCCATATATGGACTCCCGTCATGACCTTCTGATAGGGTTCTACCGATTATGTAATCAATTTCTCAGAAATCCAACTGTCCTAGTCGATTACGTCATTCTATGCCCATATATGGAGTCCCGTCATGACCTTCTGATAGGGTTCTACCGATTATGTAGTCAATTTCTCAGAAATCCATTTATACTAATCGATTACGTCATTCTATGCCCATAAATGGATTCCCGTCACGAGCTCCTGATAGGGTTCTACCGATTATGTAATCAATTGCTCGGGAATTTTCTCCCTTCGATTACGCAATCAATTTCTTGGAAATCCTCTCCCCTCGAGGGATTCTATGCCCCTATATGGAGTCCCATCATCTGCTCATGAGGTTAGGTTAGGTTACGCAATCAATTTCTTGGATATCCTTTTTCCCTCCCGAATCCTAGATCAATATATCTCTTCCCCACCTTCCCCTTAGAAACAACAAATTAATTGCCCTTTTTTGAATCAATAATTCCCCTTAGAAACAACAAATTAATTCCCCTTTCGTGAATCAATAATTCCCCTTAGAAACAACAAATTAAGTCCCCTTTCGTAGATCAATAATTCCCCTTAGAAACAACAAATTAATACCCCTTTCTTGACAAATCAATCAACCTTGACATCATCCGTCAGACAATAATAAACTTCACCCGGAAACAATTCTCCTGGACGAGCACCAAAGACATTAATAAACTTCGCCCGGAAACAATTCTCCTGGAGGAACTCCAAGGACATTAATAAAATTCGCCCCGGAAACAATTCTCCTGGACGAACATCAATTTCTCGGAAACGTGTTCTCCCTGGGGATTTCATGCCCATATATGGTGCCGCCCGTCACGAGCTCATGAGGTTAGGCTAGGTTACGCAATCAATTTCTCGGAAACGTGTTCTCCCATGAAAAACAACAAATAAATTGACTAACACTCATAACCATCAAAGAAAAATCCATCAAAGTGGGGAAAATCCTGTTTTTTCAAGTGAGAAAAATCCTGTTTTTTCATTCTCACTGACAAAAATAATAAAAACAGACATAAATTATTGTTGACATCCAAGAAAAACAACAAATAAATTGACCAACACTCATAACCGTCCAAGAAACATCCATCAATGTGAGAAAAATCCTGTTTTTTCAAGTGAGAAAATCCTGTTTTTTCATTCTCAGTGACAAAAACCATAAAACAGACATAAATTACTGTTGACATCCAAGAAAAACAATAAATAAATTGACCAAGACTTATAACCATCCAAGAAACATCCATCAATACGAGAAAAATCCTGTTTTTTCAAGTGATAAAAATCCTTTTTTTTCATTCTCAGCAAGAAAAACCATCTCCCTAGGGACTCTATACCCATATATGGTGTGCTGTCACGAGCTCATGAGGCCTTTCTACTCATATTATCTATTTAGAATTTATATAACATAGTAATTATATTATACAATTCGAATTTTTGCCCAAAGTTTTTTTTTTTAGAATGATCGGGAGCATGTGCCTGTCCACACTTGATCATTAATTTGTGACGTTCTTCTTTCCCGAGGAATTAAAGACGGGACCGTATTTCCACTAAGACAGAATGAAGTATCTCTCTTATGCCGCGTCTCTCGGCTTCCCCACTACAATATTACAAAAGAAGTTATTGATCCAAAGACCAATAAGTTCGTGCTCAGATTGAGTTCTGACACTTCCGTTTAAATCTGGTGAAATTAATACTACTGGAAATAGCGTTTTGTTCCCCTTTTTCTTGTAATCATCCTAATAACAGAGGAAAGGATTTCAAGTTCACGGAGAAATATTTCAGGATGTGAAAATACTGATGCTTTAGGATCGTGAATCTGCCAAAGTGGGTTACAATTATCATGATTATTATAAGCTCACGAACTTTTGAAATTCAGTGCAAAGGAAAGACTGTGTTTGTGATTGAAATGGATCGAAAAAGTTGTAGTCTCTTTAGTAGTTTGTTTCTGTTTTCTGCAATTAGCTTGAATATTGGTCAAATATATCTTTCGTTGACGTAGCAATAAAAAAGTTGATTATATGAAACCCAAGAAATTACCCAACTCTTTTTTTCTATTCCCCGTAGTTCAATATTTCTTTTGGGGAACACAGAATCCATAAAAATTGTGTCATCAAAATCATATTTTTGCCTTTAATTTTGTCCGTCTTTTTTTTCAGAAAATGTGTACAATTTGTCCAGCCTCTTATATTTTTAACTAGTAGTTAAATAATTTGACCTTGATTATTCTAAAGGTGTTCTCTGCGATTTCTTGCTGTTGAACTTTTATTTACTGTTCAGCGCCTTAAAATCAGAAAGCACAATTGATGCTTCTATGTTAAACGGCTTTTAAGATAATTGGTGGTTTCATTTCCGAATTAAATTTCTGATTTCATTTCCGTCGTCTTTTCTTTCCTCACTCACAGAAATTATTGTAATTTTTCATATCGAAATTTTTTTTTTAGTTAAAAAAATAAGAAAATACTTTTAATGAAAAATCTCTATTTGGTATTTTTTGGAAAAAAAAACCTGAAAAACTAGCATAACGATCCCTCTAGATTTTGAAAAATTTTGGTCCTTCCCCCCCTCCCTCTCCCTCTCCTTTAAATTTTCATCAACTGACGCCACTGATCAGTATGTTAAAAATTATTCTTTATTAAGTGTTTTATGCCAAGGCTATTGGTTACTATGCAATGAAAAGTTGTTGTTTTTTTGTTTCTTCGAAAACAGTACGTATTGAAGCTGAGATTATTTTTGAAAGAATATCACCCTTTTTTTATATTTTAACGTATAATCCATATATTATTGAAACTAATCTGATAAGCGACTACGTGAAATATCAGTCAAATATAGCACTTTCTGCCATCTAGCGTATACATGCCTAGTTACTAGTTTAGCATAGTAGATTTTTCATGAATGAACTGAGGTACAAATAAACTATTGGTAATTAGGTAATGGAACAAAGGATATATTTATTTTAACAGGTTTGGAGATAATAAGGTAGAACTTTCCTTCAATTAGGAATGATTTATTCGCTGTTATCCTTAATTAACTTTGAAATACCTTTGGATACGTCTTCAATCTGGCTATCAGAACCGTGTCAGATCCCAGAACGGTGTATCAGCGCTTTTCAAAGTTTTACACTGTTTCTAAACTGTAGTTTAGGAACTTACGTGTAGATATACTGTTTAACGCTATAATAAAAATCCCGCATCTGCTCATATTTTTGAGATATATTCAGATACATTCTTTTCAAGTATCTTTAAATTTTTTTTTATAGTTTGAGTAACGTGGAGTCAAACACCAGGTTACGATGACGCGAATTTGAAATGGAAAGAACTCGTCATTTCAGATAAGCAAACAAATCATTTTCTTTAACCTATTTCTTACTCTGCTATGATACCTCAGTCTCCCAAAAATACAAAAACACAAAGATATATGTAAGTGCTATAGAATATTCTAAACCATATATCTCACCTTTATTTGGAAATATAGGTAGAACATTCCAAAGTCTCTTCTTCAGAGGTGGTTTTTGGGGAGGGAGAGAGGGGATTCTTGCCCCATGCGCAGAAACTTTAGGTTCGCAAAATTTCAAACAAAATCTCACGGTTATAATTATTTTGTAATTTTTGAAATTTTATTAATAAAGTAGAGGGCGCAGCTCTTGAAAACTAAAAGAATTAATAATAGTTAAATAGTTTAAACAACAAACAAAAATAAATTATTAATTATTTAATCGAAAATATTTTTGTTATCAAGCGACAGTTTTGTTAAAGTTTGGACTGAAAATTTTATGGCAGACAGGAGGGGGGGGGGGCTTGTCAAGATTTTGTTCCGGGTGCAAGAGAGATCAGAACCGCTATATTTTCTTCATATTCTTTTTATTTGTCTTACTCTACCTTTGGCGTCTCAAAATGAAACTTGGAGTGAAATATTTTAGGGGATAATTGTCTGCGGTGGGGGGGATGAGGTCATCTAGACACGGAATTGTATATGTATTTAGGATTTTTATTCACATCTTCAGAACTAAGCTTAAGTGACTCTCCCGCTGAATTTTCTAATACCGATAAGATAACATTTTATATTTTTGACTAGGGCTCATCGTCTTGCTATAAAGTTGACGGTTAGTTTTGTTGTATGAAAGTAATGTCTAATTTGGGTTAGCAGATTAGTAGCGGAATGATTTTAATATTTCTAGTTGACAGAACAAAAAGTTCAGTCAAACGAATTATTTAAACAAAACAAAATTAGCAATCGGTTGTGTCGAATATGTAATAAATGTTCTTGTCAGCAACCTAAAACTAGGAGAAACAAACACGAGAGAGAGAGAAGAACTAAGACAACGAAAATGAAGAAGCGAACCGAGAAACAAAGCAATAGAAAAGCAGTTATTAGTCCAGTTAAAAGGATGAAGACTCTTACAATTATCTGAATCGGTCTGCTTTCCAAATTTATTTAGTCATCTCTCAGCTGTGAGGAAAGAATCTCTTCAAAGCCCATGTGCTATTTAAGAATATTTGCATTATGCGCTTCGGTGCTTGATCCTTGGATGGCAGAACATATCTTTCTTTTGTTTTTTCATTGTTTAAGAGCTAAATATAAATTGGTGATTTTATTAGTATGAATTATCCATGGAATGAGATCTAGTCAGTGTACAGAATTTTTTTTTTACTTCTTGCCTGTGTAATGGTAAGTAAATATTTAGTAGTCTTGTAATTTAGTGCCTCATTTTTGTACAATTTTCCCCTTTTCTTATCGTGAGGTTTGCCTATTTTTTGTTATGCTTATTTAAATAAATTTATTTAAAATCTTTTCAAATCTTGTCATTTTTTCTCAGATTATCGGGTTACGCCAAATTTTGCTAATTACGGTAAAATTATTAGGAAAAATATGGAAAACTCCTAAAATAATCAGATCTTGGAAACCAGGCTTCGAGGCCACCCTCTAAATATCGGCTTCATTAGAGTGAAGTGCTCTTCAAGGTTCGAGTGGCTGATTTTTTTTTTTTTGCAAAAAAATTTTCAGTGTCGATCCATATTTATAGTAATATGTCAAAATTTTATAACACAGTTCGTGATAATAAGCTGTAAGTAAAGAGAGCCACCGGCTAATAGCAATAGAAATTCTAAATACGCATAATTTTAGAATCAAATATATACCAAGAGAATTGGTTGAATATCTTGACTTTGAACATATTCAAATCAGTTAGTCTAAAGCTATCCGTCAAAATTTGCCAACCTCAGAAAACCTAGTCTATTTTAGTAAAAGAAACAAGACACCCCAAAAAGATAATTAATTTTAATGAAAATTACACCATTAAATTCAGCTTATCAGAGAACCTGTATTACGGAGTTTTCAAGCACACATCTGCAAAAATGTGTAATTTTTCTGGTTTCTTTTTTTTTAAGAAGAATGATCACGAATGCGTGTTTATTTGTTGTTTTTTTTTGTTCAGTTTTTTTTTTCTAAGGGGTGACTTTATGCAGCAAATGGTCCTGGAAGATCAAGAAAAGCTAATGTGACTGGGGATTAATAGCGCCCTTCTTAAGCTGAAAACACATTACGACCTTTTCTGGTATAAAACTGCAATTTTGGCCCAAAGTGGGCCGAAAAGTAATCTAGTGGTAATTCTTAGTTAACCAATCAGTTAGCAAGTAATTCCCTTTCTGGTAATAATATTCTTTTGTATTGTTATTCTGAAGTGCTTACAATATAACGGACAAATTCAGATCTTTTTTATTCCTTTCAGCTGTGAGATGTGCTCTAAACAGAACATTTTATTGTATCAAACGTGTTGCTTGAACACTCTTGCCAGTCAAATCTGTGGTAAAATAAGGTTAGGAGGCCCAAATTTTCTTTTGATTTTGGCTTAAAACGGTTGGCATAACTTGTGTATGTATTTTATACTATTAAATCTAAATACCCTAAAACAATGACTAAAATGTGCAATGTTAACATCACTAAAAAAAAATTTTTTTAAGTGATGTGATGTGTTTTTTAGTGATGGGTCACCAACGTGACGCTTTGTATTTTAAGTTGGAAATATTTTCTCATTGCTTCATCCCCTTTCACACACAATTCGATGCAAGACATAATATAAAGGGCATTTATTTCTTTAGTATAAAGAATAAAAATATTTTACTTGTTTAGTTTTGAAAAATGACAAGTTTTGAAAAATTAAATGACCTATATCTTTTAATTTCAGATTATTTCAAAGGAATTATATTAACTTGCCCAAACAAAACTGGATATTGTACACACAATAGAAACTAGCGTAATTTCTAACCATAAAAAGTACCGTATGCCACTTACGGTAATACACGAGCAAGATTCAGCAATATGAAAACATCAGGATTCAAAGACATACTTTAGTGCTTTTTGGCAGCAAGTCAAATAGCTCTTACGCTTCTTTTAGACGAATAGACGATTTGTATTGGAATTGTGGTGCTCGCATAAAAGAAAAGAGAAAGCAATAGCTTCTGCTTAAAAGAGAAGAGAAAGCGAAAGCAATAGAAAAGAGAAAGCAATAGATACAATAAAAATTGTTTTGCTTGGTGCTTACGAGCTTCAAAATATGAATACCACCAGATATATAAAAAAAGATTATATAAAAAATAAAAAAAAAAATTTTTTTTTTTTCCTTAAAATTTGTTATAATTAAATTAAATTTCCCGTTTGAAAGTGTGAGTGAAGAGAGTTGATACAATGGAAATTGCTTTTGCTTGATGCTTACGAGCTTCAAAATATTTAAATAAGTCGAACATCCACCGCATGGCTAATATGGGATTGAAGTTCATTTGTGATGCAAATGAGTGGTATATTTAGATGGAAGATGCAATTCTAAGTATATCTGTGCACCTGCGGGGGAGGGGGGTATATAGTTTGTGAGTATATAGGTTCTAAGAAAGTCAGGAATTTCATAGAAAAACTGGGAAAACAAGGGAAAAATTGAGGATAACGGTTCTCCCCCTGCAAAATGGGCTAACTAGAATTATTCTCCATATTCTGGAGTAAGAATTGTCTTGTTAATGTGTTTCCCTATGTCCAGTTGGACTTCTTTGAATGTAGTACCCACTACTTCAGTATTATTATCAAAAGTGTTATTAAAGGATAAGAATTATTATAAATTTTTTTGTTCTTTTAACTGAAAACGATGGGCTCAAGACAGATTTGGTTTTAAATAATATAGATACAAAATTGATTAAATTTATAAAGGAAAAAAAGTCAGTGTTCAGGATAAGAGTTAAAAAGATCAAGTGATGAATAGCTCAATCCGTTTTGCACCCCTCGTTGTTACCTAAATTCACAGATTCTCGAGAGAAAACAATATTTTTAATATTAAGTCCATTTTGAAAGAGAGTTTAAAAAAAGTAATACTTATTATATATTTTGTCTTCTCCCAGACTAAAAGGTCTTTAGTCTTCTCAATGACCAAAATTTCTTATTAACAAAGATTCAAACTTTAGCTGCCAAGGGCAAGTATTCTTACTGCTGCGCAATCAAGGGTTTTATAATAGCCTTTGTTTTATGCCTTGTGATGTGCCCAACCACCTGTTTACGCTGTTTTAGTTATATAAGGGGGGGATTGGTATTGAACTATTGCACTGTCATAAGGGGATGCAGAAAAGAGGGAGAAATTTTGATGTTTTATAATTGCACTGTCATCGAAAGGGTATATACTGATAAAACTTACACAGATAAAAGCATGATAGTATTACACTGAAAAAACATACACTAATAAAAAATAGTAATTTGAACATTCGGGTTTTGGGAAGTGGTTGAAAAATGGCCCACAAACCTATGAGACAAAAGTATCAACAGGTCGGTAAGTTGAGAAAAACGAGTTTAAAAAAGGTCCACAAAATACCTTAAATCTGCTACTGTTTCCAAGCAGGTCAAAAAAAGTCCACCAACTTCCGTATTTTAGTAAAATTGTATGAAAAATAATATAAGTAAAATGACTTATGTCATGGGTATAATAATCTCGACCTAAATTCAATCTATAAAAATCAGAGGCTATTCTTTTTAATTGAAGCGACAATTACTCGTCACTGGTTATGTCCCCTGGTAGCTCTGTAATTAAGACTGTTAACCATATCTCATACTTAGGGGGGCTCCTTTTGGCTCTTGTAGTCGCTCATAATTCAATCGTTTCAAGAAACTTCGGTTTAATCATTGTTAGCTCGCCAGTTTTTACAATGCTGTCATGTTGCCTTATATGTTGTAGCTTTCTGAAAGATTTTCAGTAAAATTAATACAGCAAAAATCCACCTTCATCCGATTTACCAAATATATGCGTCGCATTCCACTTTGGAGGGTCACCTTAAGGTTGAATAGCAATAATAAGATAACCACCCCAGAAATAACAGTTTCAAAACTGTGTGAAAATATCAAAAGCCAATAATAGATTAGCCTTGGAGTAGGGTTCAAATTTGATTTATTTTCGGCTAGCTGTTTTTTTTCTTGTCTCGTTTTAGGCTACACTTTATGCTGTTGTCCTCCTTTTGTAAGCCTAAACGTTTCTTCTTTTTTCAATTTATGCTCCGTCCTCTCCATGCTTTAGTAGATGGGATCTTGATTAAATTAAATAGATATATAGAAACATGTTTTCACAGAATTCTTTATTGTAGAATATAGTATTAACTTTTCTCTTAAGGACACTCTAGACAGTCAATCATTTTGATTAGCTTGACCTAGAAGGTCAAGCTTCCGTCAATCAGTTGATAAAAGTACGATTGAGCATCTAGTGACCTGTTTGGCAGTTGAGTCATGCGTTGACGGATATTGATAGAAAGTCAAAATGACTATATTGGCTCCTTGACCGCCAATCATGCTTTAATCGATTTATTCATCGAAGCTTTTGATAAAAATGATTGACCGTCTAGGGTGTCCGTTATAATTTTAATTTTCAAAGGTTATTGAGTGCGTAATAGTTTTATACTAAACTTATTTTGTTTTCAAGAATGAGGTGGTTATAAAGTCTTTTATTCTATATAGACGAATTATTTGAAGTTTTACTTTTAAATAATATGTCCATGGGATACCCTGGGTTCCAAACCCATGGATTATAGTAGTTTGAAACGTCCATGCGATACTACGCTTATTGCATATCATTGTACATTTATGATTACTTAAGAGGCATCTATGTATTTCTTCAAAAATAAGGCAGAAAAATCTGAACTTATGCTCCATGTGCGGCTATCAGTGAAAATTTCCACATGAGTAGTTCGAATATATACCAAGACAGTGAAAACTTCAGAGCGAGACTTGTACTCTCTATTATTTCTGGACGCCCCATTTGGATAGTGGAGATTAGAACCCAAGATGATAATCCCGGTTTACATGGTGAGGAAAAAATTGTATTGAGAAGGCCTTGGTCAAGCTAGGCTATATCTTATTAGGCCTATAATTTGTTGAATTTAAAGCTTTTTTAGGCTTATGCAAGCTAAAATATCGCAGTATAAGTAATTCTTACTTAATAATTGGTTACATTTTTGAATATTTAATCAAGATTATTCAACCAGTTAAGGATAGGTCTGCTTATAGGCTATTCAATTATGAGTTTGGCTTCTAAAATTAGAAATATATTATTTTATTTCCATTTCAATGCTCTGGACATCCACCACATGGCTAATATGGGAGTAAAGCTCATTTGTGATGCAAATAGATGTTACATTGAAATTGAAGATGCAATGCTGCATATGTATTTGCAGATTAGAGGATAGGCCTACTCTGTGAATACATAGCCTAGGTTCTTTCTTAGAAAAACTAGAATAACAAGAATAGATGTGAAGATAAAGGTTCTTTCCCTGCAAAATGTGTTAACTAGGACTATTCTAGGCCTATGTATTATGGAGTAAGAATTGTATTCTTAATAGGCCTGTGTTTCCTTGTGTCCAGCTGGGCTCCTAAGCTTAAAATACTGGTTGGCTGGTTGACTAATTTAAAGACTTGTATATATATACACTGTCAAATTAGCCATCTGGTGGTATCCCTAAATGGATCTAAATATATTCTAGGCCTAGCTCTAGAAAAAATGCAATTATTTATGGATTTTTGTTAGGTAAAATGTCCCAGTAGTTTTGACAGCTACTATTATTGACTTACAAATAAAGTAAACATACCATTCAATGCCTTTTTTTATGCTCTTTCCAAATATAATAATCATTTTTGTTGGAAATAAATTTTACCACCACCCCCATTTATACCAATTTAGGGCTCCCAATTAGATTTACCCAATCAGTTGAAATGCATTATTATGAAGAATTTGGCAAAAACCCACTTTGGCGAGACCATAGTTTCCAAAGCAGAAATTCAACTTGAGAGTCTTTTAAGCCAACATAGGCTGATTGAGTCACAATCAGAATGCCTGACGGCTAATTAATGTGTGACTTTTTGTTTTTAACAGATTTATCCCTTTTTAATAACATTGCTTTTAATCATCCCTATATAGAAAGTAATCAGCATGCCAACCCTATAAGCAGCCCCCCTGGTACCCTAACCATGCTAGTTGTAAATACCTTGATATTCTTGATTTTGCTACCAATGTGAAGCCAAAACTTGTAAATAATAATTATCTTAATGTTCTTTACTTCAACATCAGAAGCATCCAGAATAAGTGGCTCAAGTTTAAAGATCTAATTTCATTCAATGGCATCTGCCCTTTTGACGTAATAGGATTAACAGAGACATGGCTTTCTGATAATGATGACACTAGTGATTTTTACTCCCTGGTTACCAAATAATCCATATTCCCAGGAGAATGACAAAGTGTTCTGGGGGTATCTCACTTTACATCCATTCAAATGTAAATTTTACTATGCTATCAGAGTGCGAATCTATTTTCTCTACACAAATAAATCCCCGATGTATTTATTCAATAATTGTTAACATAGTTATCGGCCAAAATTCCTAAATACTCTACTTATTTTATAAACCTCCTCCATTTCTGACCTCATGTTTTTGTAATCTGTTTGATGATTTCTCTAATTTTATTAACCTACCCCATAAAAAGGCAATAGTTCTTGGGGACTTTAATTGCAACCTACTCAATGTTGGTA
Source organism: Artemia sp. Qi Xiang Cuo (assembly GCF_049724085.1). NCBI lineage: Eukaryota > Metazoa > Arthropoda > Branchiopoda > Anostraca > Artemiidae > Artemia > Artemia sp. Qi Xiang Cuo. The sequence goes on from NC_142794.1 coordinate 66,167,864, forward strand.
AAAATATTGAATCTGACACTTTTTTTGAATTGGTAACCGCAAGTGGTCTTCTACCCACAATTTTTTTCCCCAGTAGAGTCAATCCTGTGAGATCAACTTCAATATTAGTTGATAACATTTTTGTATCCACTTCCCTGGGAGATGACCTGTTCTCAAATATAATATTTTCAGATATGTCAGAAAATTTTCCTATTTACTTGTCACTACCTTCGCAACCACTACCTCTACACTCTAGAATTAATATCTCAACACCTACTAGAAACTACAGCTCTGGAAATATAACCTATTTTATCGATTACCTAAGAACCACTGACTGGTCCGATGTCTTAAATTGTCAAGACTCAAGAGGTAAATTCTGCCACAAATGGTTTTGTACAGGCTAAGTGAGATTATCCATTCAACTTTTCCTATTCGTAAACCTAACCAGAAAAATATCCCTATATGCCCCTGGATGTCACATATATCGTAAAAACAAATTATATAAGTTAGTCTGTAAGACCGGTAGTGATATTGACCTTTCAAATTATAAAAACTTATACACTACACTCATCCGTGAAGCAAAGAAAAATTATTAATATACAAAAATTCTCAATTGCAAAGGAAACCTGAAAAAGATTTCGTCCACCATTAATGATATACTCTCAAAAAATAGAAAATCAAAGTCAATACCTATTCGCCTTAAAGACACAAATGGTAGATTAATTGACCCTTTACATGCACCTGATGCATTTAATAATTATTTTTCTAATGTTCTTCATACTGACTATTATACTCCCGCTCCTCCTTACAAGCTGTATTCCCCTGCTTCAATTCTAGATCCATGTTTTTCTGTCTAACTGATAGTAGTGAGGCACTTCAAATTATTAGCTCTCTTCCTATTTGCCTTACACCTGACTGTCTTGGATTAAGTAATAAGCTCCTGAAGACCAATATCTCCTTTTGTTTACGAGCCCATCAAGCATATTGCCAACATATCTTTAACCCACGGAGTTTTCCCTGATTTACCAAAGTCAGCCATTGTTATTCCAGTTCTTAAAAAGGGCAATCCAACTGAGATAGGTAATTATAGTCCAATCTCAATTCTTCCTGTTATATCCAAAGTGCTCAAGAGAATCATCTTCAGACGTCTGTCTCCCTTTCTGTTTGACAGTCAGCACTCCGTTTCTTTGATTTCTCCTCACCAATATGGCTTTGGGCCGAAATTTTCAACTTCTCATGCTCTAATTGACACCACACAGTTCATACGCTCACAACTTGACCTTAAAAAAACTGTATTGGGCTTATTTTTGAATTTTTCTAAGGCCTTTGACATGGTAGATCATAGTATTTTAATAAGTAAATTAAATAGTTACGGTATTCGTGGTGTTCCCCTCCGTTGGTTTGATTCTTATCTATCTGGAAGGGTACAGAGTGTGAGCCTAGGTGGAGTATCCTCTCAGCCCTTACCTGTTTGGAGGGGTGTCCTGCAGGGCTCCATTCTAGGCCCTATTTTATTTCTCCTATATATCAATGATTGTGTTATGGACCTGGGCCCTTCAGTGTATCCTGTATTATTTGCTGATGACAGCAACTTCTTCATCACTGGCTCCAATTTACCATCGGCAATAACCTCTGCCCAAGTCCTTCTGAACAGAGTCCAGGCGTGATGCCTTACGAATAACATGACCATTAATAGCAAAAAAAGTCAAATAGTATTATTCAGAACCCCCTACAACAAAGACGTAATTCAACCTGCTCTTGGTCTGAGGTACTCCTCCGACATCCTCCCACAAGTGGAGGTTGCCAAGTTTCTTGGTGTATTTATTGACTCATGCTTGTCATTCTCTAATCATATTTCTTACATCACAGCAATAATTTTGAGACTAGTAGCTATGATTAACCGAGTGAATTATTTTCTTCCTCCTTACATCCTAGTTACCCTCTATTATTCCTTTATTTTTCCTTACCTTTCTTATTGCAGATCAGTTTGGGGAAATAAAAACGGTCCTTCACTAAAAAACTCAAATTTGCCCAAAACTGTGCCATTAAAGCAGTTTTTCGGCTTCCCGTCTATATCCAACCCGTGATTTGTATTCAGATTTTGGCATAGCTCCACTTGATCAAATCATACAAAAACTAAACTTATCGCTTGCTTACTCTGCTTTCCACAATAATCTTCCTCCTCAACTACTTACCTATTATAATATTAATAATTCGGAAACCCACTGTCTCCGTTCATCCAATAGAGCCTTCAAAATTCCTAAATACTTTTCAAGTGCTGCCCAGCAGTCTCCCATTTACAAATCTATTATTGAATGGAAGAAAATACCCTCCAACGTTGAACTAGCCACAAGTTTCTGCAAGTTGTATAAAAATATAACAAAACTTGATAATATAATTTAATCTTTCCATTATTAACTAATTTGCTTTAATTACCCATGTTTTATTCTTCTATTTTCTTTTTCAGTGTTACTTTAATTCTTTCTTTTTTTGGTCCTTAACAAGTTATCTTCTAGGATCTTTATTATTATTATTATTGATGTTTGTGTTATGTTTTTTCTTGAATAAAATTGAATTGAATTGAAATATTTGACCTTTGTGAATCAAGATAAAATTTTTTGATCAGATGTCCTTGAGGAGATTGCAACTAAAAAGGTCATGGGAGGAGGACTGGTTGCACTCCGGCCTTTTTTTTCAACATTCCTTCAACTTGCCCTGAAAGTTTCAACTTAATATCCTCAGGTTTATACCCTTAGTTGTTCTCGACATATTACAGATACAACGTCATTTAAAACTGGATGCACATTGTACCTCTTGATTTAGTTGAAGATGCTCCTAAATATTTACCAAACAATGTGACAGCTGATACCATCAGCCACTGTAAATGTTCCTGGTATTTCCTTTCACAACCAATTAAGGAATAAATTGATTGTGTGTGTGCTTTTTGATTGTGTTTGGCATTCTTCTTGACATTTCCCTAAAGTTTGACCTTAATGCTGCATGCTTTTTTTTATTTATAGGATCAAACATGCTTTTTATCTTTTCTTGATAAAAAAACTTATATATTAACAACAGGCAACTTGTATAACTTACAGCCCTTGCACCAGAGGCTGAGGGTTATGAAACATAGTTGTTTAACTATGGTGTAGTCTTATTTAACCTTTAAACTGTTTTAAATAAAATGACCGTCTCAAAATTTAGATCGGATGTATTTAATTCTGTATTTATTGGAAGGCTCAATGAGAGCTGAGATGTTTTGGCATCAAAATACACCCTTTGAGTTATCTCCCTTTCTTCCTAGCTACAAAACAATTAGATAATCCTATTGCAGAAGTTTCAGTTCCTTTTTCAGTTTTTTTATTTGTCTGTTGCTTACAGATAGTATTTGTCATTGGGAAACATACGGAAATTTTTTGTGCGGGGATTTTCTGGGGGATCTTTCATTAGAAGAAAGTATTTGCACGGAGGGGAGGGGGGCAAGATTTACACATAAATTCCTCTTTTCCACTTCCCTTAGAACTTCTCAATTAAACTAAAAAATAACACGACTGAAAGAAGATTTTTAAATTTTGAAAACCATAATTTCCGCAGGGGGGGTTATTTTCCAGGTGATGGGGTTTCCGTGGGTGGAGGAGAGTAAATATCCCACGGGGGAGGGGGGTAAACCCTTAGACCCGTAGAAAGTGACAGGGTGAAGGGAACCCCCATTAACAGACATAAAAAAGAGAAATAAATCTGGATTTAAGAGTTCATGACGTCCGATTTTCTTTGTTTTTATGACAACAAACAGAGCATTTTTATAAATCATCTTAACAGTAATTTATATAAAGACTTAAAAATCAAACAATTTCAACAAGGTTGAACATGTAAAGATTCTAACTTGTGTTTTACCTAATCTAAGTACGGTGTTTGACTTGCACGAGGGTTCAGTTATACGAGGGTTCAATTGCACGGTGTTCCACTTGCATGGTGGTCCAGTTGTACGGTGGTTCACTTGCACTGGGGTTCAGCTACATGGTGGTTCAGTTACACGGGGGTTTAGTTAAATGGGGTTGAGTTGCACGAGGGTTCAGTTAAAGGGGGTTTAGTTGCATGAGGGTTTAGTAGCAAGAGGGTTCAGTTGCACGGTGCTTCAGTTGCAAGGTGTTTCAGTTACAGGGGTTCAGTTACATGTTGGTTCAGTTACATGTTGGTTCAGTTACAAGGGAACCATGTATATATATATAAAATATATATATATATATATATATATATATATATATATATATATATATATATATATATATATATATATATATATATATATATATATATAATATATATATATATATATATATATATATATATATATATATATATATATATATATATATATATATATATATATATCGCCTCGCTCTTTACGCTAAAGTTTGACTTTCTCACAACTCTTATTTTTTTTAAACAATATCAAACTTTAGCATAAAGAGCGAGGCGTTGAGGAGGGGACATCCCCTTTCATATACGGAATAATTTCTGTTCGTTTTAAGTTTTAACGTCGTTCCTTACTTTCAGTTAAAAAAACTTGTTTTTTTTTATTTAATTTATTATACATTTTTAAAACACTCATATTTACCCCTAAACTGCGTTTATGGCGCTCATAAATGTTTTCAGTAAAATAATATGAAATGTTAGCGTAAGAGGGGAGAATTGAGGAAGAGGTAGCTCCCATCATATACACAATATTTCTGTTCGTTTTAACTTTTAATGCCGCTATTTCCATTCCTTAATAAAATACTTTGTCTTAAATAATACTTTTAAGCAGAATCAAGCAGAAAGAAAGACAATGTTACGAGTAGAAATCGTAACGTTTGTACGGAGGGGCCCACCTTTTGAAAGACCCTCAAAATTTCATAATCCTTGCGACTATCACAATTATTTACTCCACAATTCATTTAATCAACTGACTTTTACTACATTGCTATTTAGTCCCTTTCAACACCAGAAACGAAAGCTTGCATATGCGCCTAAAATCATTAATCAGAGATATTTCGGTTTCAAGTTCTAATTTTTCCTTCTCTTTTTAATATTTGTTTCTTTTTGCAAAATTAATCCTAAAGCCGCCATAAAAATGACAAAACTCGGATAGGTTTAATTCTGTTCTAAAACATTTATAATTATTGTCATGTCAATATGTGTCTTCGCAGATAAATTTCTGTCTAGAATGTTGTCTCAAAATAATGTATATCAAATAATAGCTTTTGGCGTCATAAATGTGTCGAGTTGATAAATGGGTTTAAAATGATGAAGAATTCCGTCTATTTTTGATATAAAAACTAGAAGCACGCCAACATTCTTAAAGCAAAAAAACAACTCAGACAAGCTACTCTTAACTGGCCAATCATTTTTCTTGCTTTACCCAACGGATACTTCACTGGTTAAACTTGACGCGCGAGAACCAGGTAAAGCAACAAGAGGGAATCAGGCGTGCTCGGTAACCTCTTTCTGCACATTAGTTGATCAGCTACTTGTGAACCCGTAAATAAGGAAGAGCATAAGCTGTGCATTTCCATGATCGGGTTCACGCTAGGTGATGCTACAAAACGTTAACTGTTGACAATGTTTAATGATTTTATCCGTGCCGGTGCATTGAGGAGATTTGTTGTTGGTGGAATATTATTGGTTTTAATTGTGCTGAGTGGAGTTGATGCTCGAAAGGGAGATATAATGAAGGTTTGAAATTTGCTATTAGGGCTCAATTGTGGACAGGCATATAGACAGGAATTAATTTCACTAATTTATTGTTTCAAGAGTTTATTTCTGAGCCATTACTTAGCTAGGTAGAATGTGAACACAGCACTCAAGGCATCTCATTATGTTCTGTACAGATAGGCTATTTGCTTCCTTCATAAACTCTATTGCGGGTAATTAAAAAGGCCTATAAAGTAAAACTTGTTTCTTATTGTTTTTCTGTAGAAAATAGTTCCTAAAAATCCTGAAAACTGCTTTAAAACAACCAAAAATACTTATCTATTTTAGTGATGAAAGTGTATTTACTTCACTGACCCCCCTTCCTAATAGAAAAATTAGAGCCCTCCATAAATATTCATGCATTTTTTTTCTAGAATAGCGCAATTTTTTCTCCCCTTTGATTGATTAGCGCCCGTCGTAAACTAATATAGAAGAAAAGATTTACCCAATTGCAAATTTTACTTTGAATTTTATAGCGGAATCTATGTTCCACCATAAACGGGGGGGGGGGGGGTATGTAAAGTAATACACTTTCAGAAATGAGATAAGTAAACATTTATGAATGTTCTAATAGTTCTTAGAATTTCTGGTAGCTATTCTCTAATAAAAGAAAAGGTGTCACTTTAAGAGTCCCATTCAGGGCTCAAAGTAGAATTTTGGAAGGAAGCAGTTAGCATATTTTGAAAGAGCATAAAAAGATCACATTAAGTTGCGTGTTCACCTTCTACCTAGCTAAGTAATGGATAAAGTCTAAGTCTACCAATTGAATAACAAAAAATAGATTACAGCTTATCGCAAAACAAATCTTTTCTTTTTAAGGGTGGGGGGGGGTCTTTGACCTCATCGCTTGCGTAAAAGCCTAATTCTTAGTTCGACAGGCCAAAACCCTAGGCTAGATTTGTACTGAAGATTTATCCAAAGGCGTGCGAAGACCAAAAATTCTTATAGATCAACATTTCTCCAGGTATTTCTTCAGAGCAATTTTTATTTGGGGGAGTTCCTATCCCTTTTTTGGCAGTTTGTTTTCTGTGGCTGTTTTCCTTGCAGGGCTGCAGGCTCAAATCCAGGAATTTTTCGGAAAGAGAGAGGGCTAACAATAGTAAATATATCTTTTAGCAATTAAAAAGTAGAAATAGGAACGATTATATTGCTTTTGACCTGAAGGAGGACGTCAAAAGCTCAACTGCTCCAGAAATAGTCTTCATTCATTGGAATTATTTGATAATTAGCTTTGGTGACTCATTATCTCAGAAGTTTTATGAGATGCGCCAAAGGGTCGATGTCCGTAACTTCGCCCAATTTTTTGGACATGTTCTGTAAAAAAAAATTACAGGAGATAAATACAGGTGGGCCCTGGCGGTAAATTTGTGGGATAAACTCTATTGATGGTTGCAGCAAAAGTTGCAACCTAGTAAAGAGCGAACCCCAATCCATATTAGCCAAAAGTTTAAAACACATTTTTACAAAGTGCCAAGTGAAAAAAAAATGTCATTTAATGCTTGTTCGGGAATGGTAAGTATTATTCGGATCCTCTTTGCAGTTAAAAGTTTATTGTGAAAAGGAATTTATGGAAACGTCGAAAAAGAGCTGAAAGTCCCTTGAAAACAGTGCCAGGCTAAAGTGACAAGAGCGTCATTTGGATCGCCATGGTCGAAAAGCCCAAACCAGAGCTTTTAAGTCCCCCCCCTACCGTTTCAAAAACATGAAATTTTTTTTTTGTCTTATAGCCACCACACTCCAGATCTTGTATCACAAACATGAGACAATAACCGGTTTTCATGGTCTTTATACTAGACAATATTAGCTTCGGCTCGGCGGGAACATTGTAGCTATATTTTAATTAAGTATTTAGTTGGTATTTTCGTTACGTTAGGTTAGTTTAGGTTACGTGTAATATAACAAGGTCTGCCCCCCCATAATTCCTCGTTGTAGTTTTTATAATTTTATTGATAAAGTATTATATTTTCATCATATTTTGTTTTATTTCCTTAGCATTAACCAAACTTTACTTCTCGACAGAACTTGGGTGTGGTGGCTATAAGACACAAGTACCAAAAAAAAAAAACATATTTTATCCTCTGTATCACTGATGTTTCTCTGGGCGTGATGCATTTTAGCAAAATGTGACATTTTTTACTCATAGTGTAACCCCGATAATGCAATTTAACTAGATTTTAGTACTTTAAACTGTGCTAACGGCAAAGCTACGATTTTGACGCATATTAAGAGAAGAAATTATCTAAAAAATTGCCTATCAGAAGCCTAGATTAGCTGAATTCCCATTTCAGAGTAAAATTATAAAACAAATTTAAAAGAAGACAAAAGAAAAACAAAAAGAAAAGAAAGCAAAATAAATTAGGAAAAATGGAAAAACAATTTTGCCTCATAGACATAAAATCGTTGCGTAAACATATGGCAGAATAAAGCCTAGAGTAAAAAGCTAATGAGAAATCTTCATTCAGATTCACACAGTTATTCCTTGGCTTCCAGCTACATGTTGCATCAGAAACAAATTTTTTTGACCTTTCGACGGTTCTGGTTAAAATAGCTATTTTGAAATTTAATCGAATCATACGTGGAGCTACAGGGGCATTTTAAAATTTGAACGGAGGTCTGGTTGCCCTCTAATCTGTTTCGAGCATCAAAACGGGCACTAAAAATGACTTCCCCTCCAAGTGTTTATCAAATTGCATTTCACAATTTTTCTAAAAAAGTAAAAAAAAATTAGCTTTTCAAGGGAGCAAGTAGCTTTTCACACCGTATACTTCACACTGCCCCATCGACAAAAATAAATTCATAAAATTTGATTTTTTTTTCATACATATGCTACCAAAATTGACTAAGTCATAAGTGTTGTTCTTTAATTTTATAAAAGAAGCGGAGGTACATAGCTGCTTCTCATGTGAAAAGTGTTTTTCCTTGTTGCTCAAGACGGAGGACTGTAATTCTCCTGTATGGGGTTCTCGACTATGGAAATTTCAATGGTGCTGTTTTCATAACGATTTGACACCATTTGTGAAGGATTTCAGGCTATTTAGTGATATTCCTTTTCAACTTCGTTTTCGCAATAAACTATTACCATAAAGAGTAATTGAAATCATAGTTACTATTGAATCAGCTTCAAATGGTGATTCTTTCTCACTCGACAGTTTTTTTTCAAACACGTATTTAAATTTTCAGTTACTTTGAGCTAGAGTTTGTTCTTTACTAGGTTGAATCTGACGCTGCAACCCTGATTAGACTATTTAAAGTTGGTTGACTTGACATTAAATTCAACTGAAAGATTTTCCCTTTGTGGGTGACAAGCTTGCTACTTGTCACTGTAAAAAAAGACCCAGCAACTGAAACGTCAATTCGACGCCCTATGCGCCAGCAATGGTTCTATAGGATCTTTATCCTTATTTTCCCCTTTTATACTCATTAAATCTTCGTCATCTTTAACAGTTTACACGAAGCTTTTTGCTTTTGTGGTAACAGGGAAGTGGAACACTGGAAGTGTCAAAGATAGCAGAAAAACGTTTCGACACACCATTTTATAGCTTTTTTCGTTTTTATTTTACTGTTCTACACAGTTTTTTTTTCGACAGTTTTTTTTTCCTACAAAAATAAAAAAAACATTTTTACTTTCAGAAAATTAAGGAAACCTTTGGGGTTTATTTAAAAATTTGTCCTAAGTATTTAAGCTTGAAGAAATCCACACTGGATTGAGAAAACTTTTACAGGCTAGTAATATAGCCCTGTAGAGCCAAAATAAATCTTTTCAAGAAAGATTCTACCCACGGAGGGTTACATTAAGAAGGAAGGCCCTCTTAGGATACTATGGGAGTTGATCATGTATGTTTTGTTAGCCTCACTTCTCCCCGAAAATATTCATGTACAATGGCATGTTTAAGTCTTTCATTTTTCTTGTAAAATGTAAGCTCTTAGTTTTTGCAAGTGGTACAAACCTATGATTCCTTTAAAAACATATGTTATGTTCTAGTTTATTTCAAAAACGAAATTTTTATTTCTACTTGTAGCATCTTTAAAAATTGGAGCTTGAGAAAGGCTACTTCCCATTGGATCTTGCTGGTTGTGCGTCAATCAAACCGAAAAATTCCGTCTTTTGAAGTTTATTACTATGACGTTAGAAGGGCTCCAAAAGCTATGAACGGTTGAATATCTCTGCACTAAATTAAAGCAGAACCCTTGCTAAGGCTCTATTTCGAGAGGGTCCCTACAAATTGGAAGGGGCTCTACAAATTTGAGTCGGCCTAACTATGAAAAAATGGACTTGTATAGCCATTAAATACTAGAAAACTGCATAATTTCATATAAAGTATCTTATTCGCTGTGAGGCTGGGAGTTTGAGTCAATTCCCACCCCTTGCGACCTCCTTCCAGGGGTGAATCTCCAGCATTTTTATTGGGGGGGGGAGAGTGGTCCATATTTGGATAGTCAAAGGGCATGGGATGTATGATATTTTTTCTCTCCACATTATTGGGGGACAACTGTCTCCCCCTTGCCACCCCCACAAGACACTCCTGCCCCCTTCTATGCCCTTTCATCAGAGTAGCCAGTTGAAAATGACACTTGAGTGTTTATTCTTGTGTTTATATATTTTGTCTTGCTTCTCACCATTGCAAAAGAGAAAGAGAGAGAGAGAGGGGAGGAGAGGAGAGGCTGAAAGAGGGAAGAGAAAGTAAGAGAGGACAGGAGGCTGTCAAGTAGGGCCACTTGATACCACTATTGAACAGCTTAAAATATTTTTTCAATAATTTAACTATTATCGACACAAGCGAAATTATATTTATGTTTCCTTCTAATTTTTGGGTACTAGTGCATTAGATGGTCACTTTTATATACCATTAACTAAAAAAACAATTTCTTTTACTGAAAGTAAGGAGCGACGTTAAAACTTAAAACGAAAAGAAATTATGCTGTAAATGAAAGGGGATGTCCCCTCCTCAACGCCTCGCTCTTTACGCTAAAGTGTGATATTGTTTTAAAAGATAAAGTTGTGGGACAGAGTCAAACTTTAGCGTAAAGAGGGTGGCGCTGAGGAGGGAACAGTCTCTTTCATATACGGAATAATTTCTATTCGTTTTTAGTTTTATTGCCGCTCCTTACTTTCAGTTAAAAAAAGCTTGTTTTTTTTATTTAATTTCTGAACGTTTTTGAATTAATGCAGCTTTGGTTTTGGCTTACCGTACATGAATAATTAAAACAAAATTCGCATATTATTTTTATTTTTTGGCTTATTGGCTTTCTCGAAAATTTGTTCTGACGTAACTTACGAATTAACTTACGTAACGAATTTTAATATTCGTATGTTTTTATTACGTATATTAGGGAGTTCGCTCCCTAGTCAATACCTCATTCTTTACGCTAAAGTTCAAATTTTGTTCGAATCACAAACCCCTGAATCACAAAGGCCGTTTAATTAGAATAGATAGCTCTTTTGAAAGTACTAAAAAAACTTTAGCGTAAAGAGCGAGGTATTGACTAGGGGGCGACCCCCCTCATATACGTAATAATTTCTGTTCGTTTTAAGTTTTAGTGTTGCTTCTTACTTTCAGTTGAAAAAAACTTGTTTGTTTTATTTAATTTCCGATTGTTTTTTAAATAATGCTGGGAAATCTGGCGCCCCCTTCATAGAAATGTCCCTTCCCCCAAGGAAATATCCTCCATGGAGAGATCCTCCCCCTAACCCCTACTCTGACCCCGACCACGCACTAGAAAAAAATTCCTCCTGAAAACGCCTGTATACTTCCCAATAACCAATACTAGGCTATATGTAAACAATGGGCAAAGTTTATAACTTGCAGCCCTTCCCCCGGGAACATTGGGGGATTAAGTCATCCTCAAAGACATATTAATCACATTTTCGACTATGCTGAACAAAATGGCTATCTCAAAATTTTGATTGGATGACTTCGGGAAAAAATGAGCGTGGGAGGGGGCCAAGTTGCCCTCCAATTTTTTGGTCACTTAAAAAGGGCAGTAGAACTTTTGACTTTCATTCGAATGAGCCCTCTCACGATATTCTAGAACTACTGGATCAATACGATCACCCCTGGGAAAAAAACAACAGATAAACACGCATCAGTGATCTTTCTTCTGGCAAAAAATACAAAATTTGCATTAACCAAACTTGACTTTTTAGAAGTGACCATCTAATGCACCAGTACCATTTTTTGCAACCTTGCTTAGCGAGAACACTTAATACCTACAAACACTTCAGAGTTTGCTTATTAAAATAAGCTTAATGATACTTTAAAGGATAGGGAATTACGAGATTGTATATCTTTTAAGAACATACCAAAATTATTATTATGCCAAAAATACCACAAAAAGTAAAGATGATGAAGTTTAAAGCTGACGCCTTGCTGTCTTGCATTAATTTCGGGTTTGAAATATTACGTTGATAAAAAGTAATGAACAAGTAAACCATGTATCGTCTTCGGCTTGATTGTCAATAAAAAAGTTGCCAATTCAAATAAGTAGGCGGTGAAAGGGGACATTCTTTACCTTGATTATTGGTTCGAATCCAAAAAGCCAAACTTCAAGTAATTTCATGTCTAAGCTTAGCATAGCTACAGTGTGATATGAACGGAGCCAATAATTTGTCTTGGGAGCTACGGGGGGGGGGTTAACCTCTTAATAATATTAATATGATCTGCGAAGAATGAATAAGCTTACCTTCAAAAGCTAAAACCAAGCTCAAAGGACCATTACTCCACTAAAAGTGGGACTTTTTGAAATTGAAGAACATGATGATTGCAGCAATAGCTTTAACCTGGTAATGAGCGAAATACGGCCCATAATAATTGAAACTTGGAAAAATGTATACTCTAAAGAACTGCCTAAACCGAGAAAAATTTCTAGCTATCATGAATTCGGAAATTCAAACTATCATTTACAGTCAAAATACTAGGCTACTAGTTTATTCGAAAAATTTGGGAATTTCTGGAAGACAGCCTGAAAACCCTTAAACAAAGAAAACATTGTCGTCATTGAAAACCACAAAATGGAAGTTAAATGTTCTCTATCTTGAAAAAAACAAACATCGAAAGTCTCATTTTGCATGGATGGCCTTAATGTGTACCTTTTTTTCAAAAATGACAGTTTTTGGTGTCTTCTTCAGAGATTAGTAGAACATAAAACATAAAAATATTACGATTCAGATCTCCACTCTTGAAAGCCTCTGCATGAGGTTTACTGTCCCCCGTTATGGTTGCAACGGTAACAGCGGCCTAGTAAGAGCGAGCCACGGTCGAAACTAACCCATTTTTTAAAAGATTTTCAAAGAAAATTTCCAGTAAAATAAAATCTCAATTCATGCTAGTTTGACAACAGTTGCTTTTATAATAGCTTAACAGAAAAATAATTTTAATTAAAAAAAGTTTTTTTTAGAATTTCGACAAGAGCCTAAATCCTCTCTTCCAATTGAAATAAAAAGTACACTATTAAACTTGCGTAAACCCATTGACTACAGGCATTCATACTTTTACAAGTGTGGAACTGATGTGCCCCGTTTTATTTTCCTCGGTGCTAGTAGGCTTCTTAAAAATCAGAAAAAAGGACAAGGGCTGAATTCCTTTGCTGGTTTCTTACAAATATCGTCATGCACAGGCTAGCCTGTTTCCCGAGATTGTATTTTTTTTAAAAACCTGTTGACTACCCACATTCATACTTTTGCAAATGTAGCACTGATGTGCCCTATTTTTTCCTTGGGATTTTAAAAAATCAGAAAGATGGACAAGGGTTGAATTCCTTTATTGCTTTCTTACAAATATCGTCATGCACAGGCTAGCCTGTTTCCCGAGCTTGTATTTTTTTTAAAACCCGTTAACTACCCACATTCATACTTTTGCAAATGTAGCACTGATGTGCCCTATTTTTTCCTTGGGATTTTAAAAAATCAGAAAGATGGACAAGGGTTGAATTCCTTTATTGCTTTCTTACAAATATCGTCATGCACAGGCTAGCCTGTTTCCCGAGCTTGTATTTTTTTTTAAACCCGTTAACTACCCACATTCATACTTTTGCAAATGTAGCACTGATGTGCCCTATTTTTTCCTTGGGATTTTAAAAAATCAGAAAGATGGACAAGGGTTGAATTCCTTTATTGCTTTCTTACAAATATCGTCATGCACAGGCTAGCCTTTTTCTCGAGCTTGCATTTTTTTTTTTAAACCCGTTGACTACCCACATTCATACTTTTGCAAATGTAGCACTGATGTGCCCTATTTTTTCCTTGGGATTTTTAAAAATCAGAAAGATGGACAAGGGTTGAATTCCTTTGTTGCTTTCTTACAAATTAATTTAAAAAAAAGGTTTTTCCGAGGGAAGTAAAGAGCGAAATTGAAACTTATAACGGACAAAAATTATTAGTTCACAGCATATTTAATATATATTAATATAACTAGTACAGATAAACCAACTAATTATGTTTCCCTATGCTTTTATGCTTATACAAAACTAGTACTTCACTGAAATCACAAAAATCAAGTATAAAAAAGATGATTATAGATTTAAGAGTCGAAAGTGAGTATGAAGCCGGACAAAACTAAACGAATGTATGAAGCTCTTCATAGTCTTGCACCAGTCGTGACATTAGTAACTTTCAGCACACAATAAAATAATGTTAAAAACACAAGTGTGAAACTAAATATTTGTTGGTAGCCACGAAGTACGAGTAATTGAACAGCACACAGAAATATTGGATTGATCTATCAAGCAACATTTTGCTCTCACCAGCTATAACACCCCTACTAGGTAATATACAATCTTAAAATGTAAGAAATATGCTTTAGTATCACTTGAAATGAAGATCAAATAAGACATAATATGAACTTTGGAAATCAGAATATTCCTCTCTATATACAAGAGTTAATTTCAATCTTTGATACAAATTCTAAAGCTAGTCTATGGTCCTAATTCTATCAAGATGGCCTTACTTCGAACTTGTGTACAAATTAATTATGACATGTCCTTTTAAGAATCAAAACGAGAGCCAGTCATTGAACTGAGCCATTGTGCAGAAGTGATACCAAATTAAACTTAAAAAAAAATATAAAGAAAACCCCAAAATGGATTGTTGCTTTATCTTAAAAGGAATTTATCCTTAAAGGGATTGATAATATTTTGATTCTATAGAAATTATCCTTAATTGGTTTGCTTTTACTGTACCAAAACTCCTATATTATTTTGTGTTTTCAGTAAAGCGCTAGTTTTGTATAAGCATAAAAGGCATAGGGAAACATAATTAGTTGGTTTATTTGTACTAGTTATATTAATATATATTAAATATGCTGCGAAGCAGTAATTGTTGTCCGTTATAAGTTTCAACTTCGCTCTTTACTTCCCTTGGAAAAACTTTGTTTTTTTTAAATTAATCTCTGTTCGTTTTTTATTAAAATTTAATGCAGAAACAACGCTGCCATGATCTTTTTTTATACGGAATAATGTATGCTCGTCTTAAGTTTTAGTGTCGCTTCTTAGTTTCAATTGAAAACTTATTTTTAATATAATTTCTAATTATCACCGATCTAGGGGAGATAAGACAGCTCTAAAAGAATACTGCAAACAATCTTGACAGCTAAGAAAAACTTTTAGTCTATAACATCAAGTTCATTATCCATACTTCACAAAATAATACATTTTTCTCAGGAACGTTTGTATTCCGATGAGCAAAAAGCTGTTTTTACTCGGCCGACTTCGCCTGAAAAAGCCAAAATACAGGGCTTTATAAACCACCTACTGACTAGCAGAAACTAGAAGGCTACTGTAACAAAAGAAAGCTGTTTAAGGGCTCAATTAAAAGCTTATATTTAAACTTAATCACTTTTTATAAATTTGACTTGATAGAACCTTCCCACAAAGTGAACTTTCGGTTCTTGCCTTTTCCAATGAAAAGGCAATATTATATTCTAATATTATACGTTTTAGGTAGTTGAAGGAGATGATTTTTTTTGTCAATTTGATCTCAAAACATAACATTCGAAAACAAAATAAGAGACAAATTAGGTTTTGGGAGGAGCTTTAGTTGCCCTCTAATCTTTACGGTCTCTTATAAAGGACACTAGAACAAAAAAAAAACAAAAAAAACAAATAGAAACACATCCATAATCAGTCTTCTGGCAAAAACATAAATTCCACGTTTGTGCAGATAGGAGATCATAACCCCCACAATAACATTTTCTGATACGCTGAATCTGAAGGTCTAATTTATATTAAGAATTTTGACTTTTTGGGGGGTGTTTCTCCCTTTTTAGAAAATCAGGCTCCCTGTCCTCAAAATCCCTTAATCCACCAAAATCCCTTTTTCTTCTGAGGCTTGGAGCCTTTCGTGGGTAGATATTAAACGTAATGAAATCTTTACATTTGCAATCTGCATAAAATCCAATTCTTATCAATTGTTATCAAAATTCCATTTTGAGTTTCGGTTACAATTGAGCTGAGTCGCTCCTTAATTACAGTTTAACACAGTTTGATAAAACTTATTGGGCTAACGTCCTATTTTTTAAATAATCCTGTAGCACACCGGAGTTTTTGAAGTACGATTCATGCTATTAAAGTGTAGTATTTCTGTTGAAATGTGAAATGTTGAAATAGTCCAGTTGAAATGTGCACCATTTTAGAAAATTCTCTTTTTGGGGGAAGCTTTTGGTTCCTTTGCGTATACGTAAAGGACTGAAATACCCTTACAGGCGTCTTCTTTTATTTGATATATTTGCTTACTTGGTTATTCAGCGTAAGCAGCAAATTTATGCCAAATCCAGGGAAGAATTTTTTTTGAAACTCTTTTTGGGTCTTATTACAAAAATGACGTTCGTCGCAAAAACAAAAGTTGTTCCCACAAAAGGAATTTGGTTCTTAATTAGAAAAAATTGAATTCAGAAAGTAATATATTTTCACCGTTAGTACTGTTAAGGTTAGGGTAGCATCAAAAGAAATTTTCTACTTACAGAAACTCACAAAAAATGTATTTAAAAAAAGTTATTGTAAAAGTTAAATGATAATTTTTGTACATAAATTTCTGCGTGTTCATTTTGCTGACAACAAAGCTCAACTTATTTCAAAGTAAAAATATTTTTCCTTATTTTTATAATTATCTTTTTATACCAAAAATTCAATTAGCATTCCCCTTTTTCTGCAATAATTCAAATGCTTGAATTGAACTTATACTGAACATATTACTTTCAATGGTCCTATAGTCAAATTTAAAATGATATCCAAGAACCTTCATACTACTTTTGAAGTTCAAACCGTGATTATTGATATAGCCTATTAATGGTGAAAATTAATTTTTTTCTGCTGAATAGTATATAAATCTTAATAATTTCAATAATTTGTTGGAATTTCATAAGCAAGTCACAATTCCAACAGAAAAATTGGATTTTTTTTGTGACTTGTTTGAATTTAATAAGCAAGTCACAATTCTAGAAAAAAAAGGGAGACATCGGTGCTACCCATGCAAAAAAGTCATTTTCCTTCGTGTTCAAGGTGGAGGACTGTAATTATCCTACCTAGGTTTTCGTCCACGTTGATTCCAATGGTGCACTTTTTATTTCGATTTGACACCATTTTCAAGGGGCTTTAGACTCTTTTTAGAAACCACCATAAATTTCTTTTCGCAATAAAGTTTTACTTCTAAGATTAACGAAAACAATAGTTACCATTCCTGATTCAGTGTCTAATGGAATTTTTTTTCACTAGACAGTTTTTTGGAAAACAACTTTTTCAACTTTTGATTACTATGGGCTGTGGTTCGCTCTTTACTAGGTTTGTCAACAAAAATGATATTTTGAAAAAACCGACTGACGATTTTCTGGTGACACCGACTGATGACAACTGGAAATTCAAAACAATAAATAATTCCTGTCTATTTTGCATGGGCTTTGAGTGTCCATTAAAATGCTAGTTTTATATTATCGTGCAAATATAGGGACATATCATCGAACGGTATATTTGCGCTAATTGTATGGATATATGTTCCTTAGTCTTGCAGTTTTAAGCTGAATCTTTCAGGGGATATTGAGGGGGATGTTCAACTGAGTCAAAAGATGCTATGTGTATCCAGATTGTAAAAAATGATGAATCTTTAATATCTCAGGAACAGTTAAAATTTATTAAATTGAAATTTTTAGGGATTGTTGAGGGCGACGTTGAACTAAAGCAAAATACACCAGGTATTTTGACAACCTGGCGCAACCAGGTTGTCAAAAGGTTGTATACGAAACGCATCAAGAATAGATAACGTTGTTAAGTTGTAACATTCAGAGAATATAGTGGGGAATGTTGAACTTAATCAAAATATACTATATTCTGGATGGCATTATTAGCCTGGATGCCTTAAAAGGCACCGTTAAAAGGGTTCTGATTATAACTGAACTTCGCGTTAACCAGCGATGCGAGCGTAGAGCAAAGATAGAATGTGACGCAAAATTTGCAATTGATGTATAAAATTTTCGTGACGTTCTGCCTATAACTAAAGGGTAAAATCATTCGTCAAAGGATTGGCCAAAACCCAAAATAAAAGAGTTTCGAGAGTCGGAAATAAAGAGAGTTGAGTGATGTCTTCGATAAATTGGTAGTTATCTTTTTAAATTCTGAAAGTTTTTCTTTCTTTTAGTATAATTTCCTGAAATTGCTGTATAGATAAAAATCATAGTTTAAGAACTGTCTTAAACTTCGATTTCAAATTGAGCAACACTTAGGCTAAACTTATGTTGAATACAATCAGAGCCAGCGCTTAGACACAATATGTAACGCAATTCTTCTTCTATTTAACAGCAGGTGGGCTTTTCAGTAAGAATTTAAACCAGAATATGATATTCCATTTCTTCAGCAGAAAAACTGAAAATCTGGACAAACATTAATAATTTTAGCCATCAATAAAGTTCCCAACGAACAGAACGATCAAAACGATCAAAAAACGAACAGAAACTTAATTTTTTAAAACTTTCCAAAAAAGAAGTATTTCAAAGAAAAGTAAATAGCTGTATTAAAACTCAAGACGAGCAGAAAGAAATCCCTGTTCTACTCCAAACTTAAAACGATCCGAAATTACCATCAAAGAGTAAATGAAAGCCCAAAATGAATAGAAAATAAAATGAGTAATCACATCAAAAATAAATATAACCCATACTATTGTAGATGAATGACTAAATCCTAAAACTAGTAGAAATTATATTGAATGCTCAGGTTAAACTTAAAGACGAACAGAAATTACTGTAAACAAGAGTTTGGTTAGTGCAACCTCCCCACCCTGCCCTCCCCCGTAAGCATGCTAAAGGCGAGTGCGACATATTTGCGCTTTCCTGAAGACTAAATGTTTAAAACATTTCTTATAACTATAATATCAAAAATAAGCAAACTATTTTAAATAGATTCGGTACTTTTTAATTAGCGGGTACCCACACGAGAGGTCAAATTTGGTTAATGATAAAATGAAATAAAACAAAACATGATTAAAATATAATAGTTTAGAACAAATTTGGGCTATATTTTTGTACATTAGGGGGGTTGGGGTGGGGGTAAAGCATAGCATATATTAAATACGTAACCTAACATAGGTACCTTATTTCCCCTAAACCCAAAAAAACCAATAGTTTAAATATTGTAAACGCAATGACAAACCGCGGTTTGCGATCCATTTCTCTATTGACAGATATCCCTTTGACTAGTTTCCTTTAGAACAATATATCGTGTGGGTACCAGCTAATTGAAAAGTACCATAGATTCTTGATTTGATGAGTTTTCGAAGAATTAATGTAATTATATATATGCTATTTATTTAATTTTCATTAGATCTTTCCATACATATTTATTAATATTTTTATTTCTAACAGATGTTCTAAAATATTAAACCATAATGTTCACGGTACATATATTTTTCAGTAAAAGTAGGGATTTTAATTTGTTTTGAAAAACTTTTTTTCGTAACTTTTTTTATATTAATTCAAGAAAAGAGACCAACCCCCCAAAATATGTCCTTCGTCAATTGCTAGTGTTTTTGCGGTGATTAGGAAATTCGTGTACAATTGTAATTTTGAAATGTTATATAGTAAAATAACATGAAATCGCCAATTAGATCAAAACTTTCAGTAACCTTGACATATAAGATTTTTAAACGTATGCAGATTTATTTATAACATTGCATAGTCAAATACCAACTTTTAAGGGTGACGTCAGGAGTTCATTCTGTGGGGGACGGGCAGCCATGTATGCGAGAAATCTTTTTCTCGACTCTTCTCGTAACTAAATATAGCATTGCATTGTTGTATAAAACTTTCAGGGTCGACGTCAGGAGGTTTAGTGTGGAGTGGGGTATAAAGCGTACTAAAATACACTTTTGAGGCCCAAACTTCAAAATAGAAGGTGACTTCCATATGATTAACAGTATGAGGTGGGGAGGACATACCAGATGTATAAGATATAAGAAAATATTAGATACAAGAAGATATACTAAGATATAAGAAGTTTCTAACGGCATACTCCAATGCATCTTGGCATGTTACATAATTACAGTAAGTAATTCACTATAATAAACAAATACAAAATTTACTGACATTTGAAATTAGAATTTTAAATGCAATTAAACACTGACTCTAAGGCTTAAATGAAAAAGAAATAGTATTAATACAAAGAGCTGCTAATTTCCCCTCAATGTTGTAGTTCTTTATACACAAGTTTGGCCTGCTATTTACTGAAAAGTGGCAAAATGAAACAAATATAATCAGTAGGTAATTGCAAGAGTCTCATTTACCTATTGCTTTTGAAAACATTTAACTAAAAAATCATACCGCGTTAAATAGGTACAACTAAACTGCGCAAATTCATTTTTGGAGTATTCAAATAAAGAAAATGAACTCTTTTTGAAAGAGTGAGAGATTGAAAAGATGGGAATCCCCTCTTATTTGGAATAATTTCGGTTCAGTTTAAGTTTGAATGTCACTCCTTACTTCCATATGAAGAACTATTTTGTTGTTAATGTAATAGAAACACGAATTTGCAGCTTTGACGGCAGCACACATGTTATCCACTCTAGCATTAAGTTTATCTCCCTCCTCTTTCAATTTGCGTTTTGCTTAAATTAAGATGCAAAATATATCTTACATGAGAATATGTCTTGGGATCTGTGCAAAGATTATACTCTGAAGAAAAATCTGGTACTGGTACATTATACCTAACACACGAAAGAAGTCTAGTTTGGTTAATGCTAATGAAATAAAATAAAATAGGATGAATATATAATAGTTTAGAAAAAATTTTGGGCTATTTATTTGCACTTTAGGGGGGTGGGGTGGGGTAAAGCATAGCATATATTAAATATATGACCTAACCTAACCTGGGTAACTCCCCCTTCCTAAACCCACAAAAACAACAATTAAAGATTGTAAATTCAATGAGAAACGACGCTTTGCAATCAGTTTAGATAGCAAATACCCGTTGCTATTGGAAAGTTCTGTATTCTTTTCTTCTTCTCTTGACACGACGTATTTCTCTCCCCTTTTTGAAGCCCTTCCTCTTGACTAGAGGTTTTCAGTTTCTCAAACAATATTTTAAATATAAAACCAACATAGCTGCAATGATGATCGAACCCAAGAACGTTATTTCGTTGGAGAGAAGAAAGGCGCCCTAAAATCACCCAATTACTTTTATATCATCCAATATAAACGAAACAATAGGATATCCTTGGACCCAAGAAGGGTGGCTTTTGGGGCAGTGTCTGTGAGACCATGGGCTAACCGAAAACTGACCCAATTAAATAAGTTAATTTCTCTTCTTCATGAAGTTAATTAAGTCTTTTTTTCAAGAACAAGATTTATCGGTCTGAAACAGTGTTGATACATTAAGAAAATAGTTACTCGCAGGGAGTTTCAAGATATATAAAAAAAAATTGAAAATGAAAACGCAAGAAATGATTTGAAAGAAATAGCGAAAAATGAAGAGAAAGGAAGAGATACAAGAAAAACGAAATGAGGGAGAAACCAAAAAAAAAAATGTTTACAAGGCTTGTGAATAGTTTTTAAAGAGGTACCAAAAGCTAGAAATTGTCTTTAGGAGATATGGAAACTCAACACATGTCTCTTTAATACCTATAGGAAGAACATTTTCCGATTACTGCATATGCTGTATCAGTTTTGAACCTTTAGTGGTTCGCTGGGTTTTTTTTCCATCGTCTTACGCTACGGCACTCTATACACTTGGGAACAAGTTCCTCTCCTTTCCTTCAAAGGATCAAAGCTCATCTTCTTATATTTTTTTTGTGGGGGGGGGGATTTCCTATTTAATTTTTATGGAAGTTCTTCCTGCCTGTTACATTACATTTCAGGTTGTAAGATGAAGTTAGCAAACCATCCATTTCCAAAATAATAATAACTCATTTTCCTTCATTAGGACCGGTCACTGAAACATGCGAGAGGTTAAAAATGCCTTAGGTCATTCGAAAAAACTGGAGAAGGGGTGGCGGAATTGTGACGAAATATGGCTCATTGAGTTTTTAATTCTATAGATTGATATCGTGATTCTTCGTTGTGCCTTATTTGCACATCCTTGTCACGCACTCTCTCTTCGCCTTTTAAGATCAAATGTACTTCATGACAGACAAAATCAGCAAATATTCTTTCCGTGCATGGCGGATTATCAGTCTCTGCACAGGGTTGCCATGTAAGCCATTTTTTCTTGGAAATCTGTAGTCATTTTTCCCAGAAACTTGCTGAAAAGTTTTACAATTGAGTAAGTTCTGTGAGCTCAAACACGACACTGATTTAAGCAATATGCAGTTTAAATAGACCCCAAGGTTCTGAAAACATAGTTGAAATACAACAATAAATGTAAAAACGATTTAAAGAACTAATAAATGATACTGAACCTAATATTTTGGGCCTCAGAGCAGATATTTCAAGCTCATACAAAAGTAACAAATTTAGAAAAAAAAAATTCTGAAAAGTTTGCATGTATTTTTTTTTCCAGTAGTGATCGTATCGAGCTAGTAGTCGTAGAACTTTAGGATATGACACATTCAAGAAACAACAAGATACCATCTAGAGAATAAAAAAAATGCCCAAACAGTAAACAAAAATGTATTTGATTATTTTTTAAGGAGAATCTAGATTTTTGAGAAAAAAGTTTCTTTTACAATGTCACATAGAAAGATGACCCAACGTTTGCCAGATTTGGGACAGTTTTAGAAGTATAATTGGCAACCCTGCTCCACAACTTGTATTAGCTTGAAAATGAGTCTCCGTGTACATAACTCACTCCACTTAAAGCTTTAATTGTTTCATGTGTTTTTCATAATTGATGTTTGAAAGGTTGGCGCCTCCTGGCATGCCAAATTGTCTCGAGACCATGATAAATGTTTTTAAGGTAGCCGTGACGCCCATGACTTTAATTCGTCCCGTAAAATATTCTCTAATTGATGATATCAATTTGTACACCTTCATTGCCTGAGCATTCATGCCAAAATATTACTAAGTGTGATGTCTGTATAACCCTTTATTTACATACTAGTTAAAGAGCCTTTCGGACGACAAGCACAAAAAAGAAAAAAAACCGTAGCGTATACTCTTTTGTGAGGATTTCAGGTAAAATATTTAGCCCCCTCCCCCCAAAAAATTATAAAGTTTTTTTACACCCCTTCCCTAAAAATATTTCTGGATGTTATTAATTAAATCCCCATCCGTGAGACGAAAGAGGATATTTAACAAACTACATGTAAAATTTACAACCTTTTAATAGAATAAAAAAAGGTTTTTATCAAATCCTGATTGCAGCGTCAGATATAACCTCGTAAAGCACGAGCTCTACCCTATAGTAACCGAAAACTTAAAACCCCCTTTGAAATGAAAGTAGTATGAGATTAAAACTTAAAAATTGAGCAGAAATATTCAATTTATGAATGGGACTGTCTCCTTACTAGCCCTCACTCTTTGTGCTAGTTTTTTAGTGTTACGGTGAAAACACTTCCGAGTGCACTTACGCTTCGGCCAAGACCGTATCCAGGACTTTTTAGGGGGGGGGAGGTTTACAAAAGGACTTTATTTACGGGGGGGGGGGTTACAAAAAACTTTATAAAACGTATCGAAAACTTGTTCGTGTTTATTTTGTTAAGTTTTTGCGAGTCGGACAAACATTTAGGGGAGGGGAGGTTCAAACCCCCTACCTACCTGAATACGGCCTTGGTTTCTTGGTTTCTTAAAACGGTGGCAACAAAAAGTTAAACTTTAGTCTAAAGATTGGGGGAGTTAAGGAGGGGGAAGTTATCCTCATATATATATAAATAAATATACATATATATATATATAAATATATATATATATATATATATATATATATATATATATATATATATATATATATATATATATATATATATATATATATATATATATATATATATATATATATATATATATATATATATATATATATATATATATATATATATATATATATATATATATATATATATATATATATATATATATATATATATATATATATATATATATATATATATATATATATATATATATATATATATATATATATATATATATATCAAGACTAAGGAGCGAAACTGAACTGTGAGGGAACATTAGACGGGGAGATGGAGTCTCTTCTCACTTAAGAGAACCAAGGGGAGCCCATCAAATACAAGAAAATATAAATGAAAAAATTGTGATTGTATTAATTCGTTTTGTGAAGAGTGAAGTGGTCTTTTTTATGGTGATTTGATAAAAATTTTAGTCCGTGTACACATCTAAATTAAAGTTTCAGAATCGAAGAAATCGTAACTGCGACGAAATCTGGTTGTATTGACTTTTAACATTACGGCTTACGCCCTATAGAAACCCAAAATTATGCAGATTTTAAACCCTTTTATTTTAATTTTATTCCTGTACCCATACATCCAAAATTTGTATAGTACAGCTGTCACTAAAATTGGTTGAACATTTTTGTCCAAAATATAAACAGCGAGCCAAAATCTTGATTCCTATAAGAACAAAAACCGAAAAAACATTTAAAATGTTTTTTTTTATTAAAGTGCAAATTATATTCTGGTTCAAGGTGTCAGCACTGCGTCGACACCTTGGAACTTGAGGGGTGCATCTCCCCTACCCCTAATCTGTGCCTCTGCTGCCTCCAGAGGAGTTAGAGTGGGTCGAGTAGAGAAGGAGGAAGTATAAGAAACCAACTGACATCTTTAAAGGCGAACATTTTCATGGTGCCAATGAGCTTCTTCTATACAAGCATATCCAGTTGGCTCTTTTTTACGGGTTTTCTCACCTTGTACCCCATCTGGTCAAGGCGACAAGGCCAACATTTTGGCAAAAAGGTCGCTGCATAGGGAGAGACCTATAAAGGAATGGCTGAAAAACAGTTTGATCTGGCACTGTGCATCCATCTGGAGCTGTCACCCTGAGGGCCTATTCTACCAAAGCCAGCAGCGGCTCAACAGATGCATGAGACCAGGGCCGTATCCTGGATTTAGGGGGGGGAGTTTACAAAATTATTTTTTTCTGGGGGGGGGGGTTAAAAAAAACTTCTAAACGCTTCAAAATTTGGTTATATGCCCTTTTGTTACGTAATTACGAGCCAGACACAATTTTAGGGGGGGGAGGTGTTCAAACACCCTAACCAGGAGACCTAGTGATTATACTGGATAAAAGGCTGGCGACATATAGAGCACTCAGGTTTTATGCCGTGAAGTGTGACAAAAAATAATATTCAGATTTTTCTTTTTTAATTTATTTACACATACTTTCAAGGGCGTATCCAGGGGGCTTAGGGGATTTTAACCCTATCCTCCCCCCCCAAAAAGAAATTGGGTGGGTCGCAAAATAAAAATGCATACAAAAAAATTTTGGATGTTTTTACCCCCCCCCCCCACCCAAAAAAAAAGAAAAGAGAACCCGAGAAACGACCTCGCATAGTTTTAAATTTAAAAACTATATCGTCTTGGAAAAGCCCCCTCTCTGTCTTTTTGTGAATAACTAAAAGGTTAGGTGACCTACAGGGCCTTATTTGTCCAAAATTAGATGTTAACTGTCTTCATATTTTTGACCATAATATAGAGAACAAGAATAAAATATTCTAGCTTTTCTCTCCTTTGTTTCTGACAAATTAATAACCGGAAAATACTCCATATGCTCAATTGAAATTTGCTAACCAAATATGGTGATGCTATTTTAAAGGCATGCGCATGCTGATCTGCAAAAATTGCGTAGATTTGTATTCAGTAGACAAAATACATTATTCCAGAACTTTGAAGCTTATATTGACTTCAGTGTTTCAACCGTAAAATGGGGATTTTTCAGTTTTTTTAGGGGCAAACTTTTTCATTTAGGGTTTTAACGTTGTCATTGTTGTTAACGTTGTTTAGGGTAAACGTTGTCGTCAAAAGGTTTTTAATTGCAGCAAAAATCCTACAGACGGAACAAGCTTAAAACGGAAACGTTACGTGGAATTCTGAAAACAAATTATGGTATTAAGCGGGCCCAAGAAAGTTCCCCATGCATTCGTGGAGACGAGCAGCTACTGCTGCACATGAAAAGAGTCAAGGCTTCAGCTACCAGTAAGAAGGATGAAGGTGTTAAGATAATTTCGAAGACCACACTGCCTTTCCATGACGATAAATAAAAGTTAAAATAGGGATACATACTTTTAATAGATAGTGATAATTCACAAAAATACTGGATATTTCCAGTATTTCTGCTGATGATGGTTACTGCACATGTGACCGAAATATCCGGTATTTTGTATGAATTATCACTGTCTGTTAGAAGGATTTATTCCTATTTGAACTTTTATTTATCGTGAAGGTGTTAAATCTGGTTCTACTAAAAAAAAAATCTTTTCTTTTTTATGAATATAAGCGGATTCTGAGGCAACTATGGATTGTTCAGATTGGTGTGATAAGCAATGTGGTACTATACCCAAATTACCAAAAACAACCATATAAAACAGAATTGAAATCTAATTCTCTTACTCGTCTTCCGACATCCCATATTTATTTATTTACTTAATAAAAATTATTGACAAAAGCTTAACATAAACACATCTCCTCCAAATACCACAGCATAATATGGAGGAGGGATAACCAAACAAATAAAAAACACAACTTAACATAAGCCTCAGAAGGGGTTAAAAAAAAACAAACATCTATATATAAACAAACAAATATCTATATATCTAAAAAATCTAAAAATATATCAAAAAATCTTTATATATCTATATATATATATATATATATATATATATATATATATATATATATATATATATATATATATATATATATATATATATATATATATATATATATAAACAAACAGTATTGTTTTATTCTTTACCTTCTTAGTATTACTCAAAGTACCTCATAAGCAACTTTCTATACTTAAAGTTTATATTTACTAGTCGATAAATATAAACATTGTTTTAAATATCAAAAGAAGATGTTTTTGCACAACTAAAGGTCTTGAGTTGCAAAATAAGTCATCTTCAACAAACGTTATTAAAAGTCAGTGTAGCAAGGCTTTACTAGTGATTTGAAAAGAATTCTGAAAATGGGGAAACCTATAGGGATTTTGGTATTGCAAATGGGGATTTCAAGAGACTTGCCACCAGCCTTTTAGGGATTTCAAAAAATATGAAGTGTAAATACTGATTGAATTGTACTGCTGGATCCAATGATTCCAAGATTTGACAAACAATTTAAGGAATAAAAAAAAAATTGCACATAAATACTGATATTACAAAAAGACAGAAACAGATTTTTTTGGTGCGGGTGGGGGTGGAGGCTGGGGTTAATATCCACTGAAAACTATAACAGAACAAGATCTTTTCCTAGTAAACGTATTACAAGTACTAGTATTGAGGCCTGTTTGCAGGAATTTATTTAAGGGCGGGGGAACAGATAGGTCATATATAAGAGCAAAATCAGGTGATGAACATGAAAATAAAAAGTAATATGGATAAAATAGTAAAAATTAAAAGATCTTGGGGGAGGCCCAATGTGACAAGGGTGCCAATTAGCAAAATCTTGGGAGGAAGGGGGGGGTAATGTGACAAAGGTGCCAATAATCGACCAAATTGGCAATTTTATTCTTAAAAAAGTAAAACAGGTTAAGAGGGCGCCAGAAAAAATTTTGCGGGGCGGGAGGAGGGATCCCCTCAGTCCCTCTGGAACCACCAGTGGGTCAATGCACGGTCTACTCCCTCCTCCAGTACAAAAATACTGCGGATGTGCAGAAAAAACTGTTATCTTATGATTATATTAGAAACTATTAGTGGAAAGTAGTGGAAACTAGCATTAGAAAAAGAAAACACTTTCTATAGGTTTATCGGAAGCTAGTCAAGTTTTAGATACGTCATCTCCTCCATGCAAGTACATATGTAGTCCTGGACCTTGCATCCCCCCCGCCTGTGGTATCATGATTTATACTATTTAACGTATTTTCTTATTTTTCCCATATAAAATGCCATTTTTTGTGTTTCCTAAATCCTTACCGCCCCCCCCCCCAATTGAATTTTAGTTAACGCAGTCTGATTCCATTTTTGGACATCTTTAGAAAATAAAATAAAAATATGTTTTCATAAAATGTCGTGCTATTTTTAATTTTTTTTTGTCTTATTAGTTTCTTTTAGACTGCAAATGTGTCTAGGAAGCCGTGTGATCAGGAATCCATATCGGGAGGGGAAGGACAAACCCCTGAAAATAGCAGCAAACGGGTGATTAATACGAATAGGATTGCGAGTTTTGCGGAATTGTTAAAATCTTGGGTTCGACCTCTAGGCATCCTTAGCGTACATTTCCGCATTCGATTGGCCTTTTTGTTGAACAAACTTCTGTTATTTTAGCATCAAAGCCAAAATTTCCAATATTCAGATCTTCCAAGAGCATGCAGTGCACATTTCAAATCTCTTCCTAACAATGTGACTAAGTTAGTTAAGTAATCAAGTAGACTAGAAATAAAACATACTAGCATGCATATAAAACTGGTGCCCTCTAAAAATTTAACTACGCATCCATCAAAGACCTATCCAGGATTTTATTCAGAGGGGGGGGCAAAACATTACAAAACGCATCAAAAATTGTTTAAATGCATTTTTATTCTTTTTTTTTCGAGTCGGAATTTTTTTGGGGGGGGGATTTAAACATGTTAGCAACCTTCCCTTGATACAGCCTTGGCAATCATATAGGGTTTTAGCAAGGATACCCATAAGAATGCATGAAGATTCATGTTAAGAAACAAAATAAGCCATGAATCTCTCCAATATTCAACTTATGGAATAACTGATCATAACATAACGGGCATAATAACCGAATTAAGCAAATAACCAAACAATTACATGTCGAAAAATATTTTAAATCTTTGATATAATTTTTGAAAGTCAGGAATGACATTATTTCTCCAATTCTTATTTTTGACACGTACCATGAACAATACATGGCACCAAGGAACTTAAATCTTTAGCAGAGCCTTTATTGAAATTGTGACAAACTAGAAAAAATAAAAAATTAATCGTGCTTCGGGAATTTACGTAGGCCGCCCACTCCCCCTAGGTATATGTTCACTCTTAAGGTTCATCCAGGGAATCATCTCGACAAAGTTATGTGACAGTGCAAAGATTTACACATGTTGACCTACAAAACATTGATATATATATATATATATATATATATATATATATATATATATATATATATATATATATATATATATTTATATATATATATATTTATATATATATATATATATATATATATATATATATATATATATATATATATAATATATATATATATATATATATATATATATATATATATATATATATATATATATATATATATATATATATATATATATATATATATATATATATATATATATATATTGGACCTCTACCTTCAGAATGTATTTTTTTATAGCTTCTACAGCTTTTTCCGTTCAAACCCATGATTTAGCTATTCTTTATAGAATAGATTTGCGAAAGAAAAAAAAATGCATTTCCCTCATTTAATAATGAAGCTAGATCCTATTGCGATTTGAGCCTAAAAACTGGTTAAACTACACAGGGGGTTGTTGAGTAAATCCTCGAAGAAAACAATAAATGCCTCGAAAAATACCCAAGAGGTCTCGGGCGCCAAGCTGTCTGGTTCGGTTCATTCCAACCTGAATAGATCCCAAGGGGCCCTTTTATGTCTGTATAATAGCCTACCAGTTTTATGACTAGTTGCAGGTGTGCAAATTGGGTTTAAAGGAAGAGCCTTTGAAATTGGACACTTATTTTTTCTCACCTTTCATTGTGTTTCGCTATGGGGTGTTCAGATTTCAAATATTTTAAATTTTGCACGCTCTTTTGATTCAAGTCTTGTATAACAACGGAGAAAGATTGAAGGGAGTAAGACGGATGCTAAAGGTTATCATTTAAGATTTAACTTTGTTGGAAGATTGGTAAGGGTCTGAAAATAAATTCGTAAAAAAAAATAATAATAAGAGCAGTAATCATATAATGAAAATCTCATCGTCCAGTTAAAACTGTAAGCAATTACAGTGTTTTGCATGGTGTATAGTAAGCCCTTAATCTTTGTTTTCAGTTTTTGAGGTTTCAGAGATGTGGCGTACAAGTTTTAGGAATAAAGTCAAGGAACAGTACTTCCATTTTTGAGGTTCAAACGTCATTCCGATGCTTACTGGCACCTTTCGATTTTAGCCTTAATTTCTGTTTTTCTTGAACTTCAAAGATAATTGCTGTTCAAAATAAAAGATACCAATTGAATAAAAAGGATTCAATTCAAAGCGTCTATTACACAAATTAATGACTGCTTATGAAGTCTGCTTTGAAACCGCATCAAATATTATCTGACTGATTTATTTAACGACGACAACTGTTTTTTGAAGATAATTTAAATAATGAATTTCTATAGCATACATCTTAGTGTCCATTCAGCCAGGATATTTAAATCATTTTATTTTTACTTTGGTTTTAATATATTTTTAGTTGAATCAAGACCCCTTTTTCTTTTTTAACTTTCTTTAACTGCATTCTTCTTTTCTTATAATAGCGAGATATACCCATATCACATAAAAATAATTTCTTCTGGGAGGGGGGGGGTCTTTTTAAACCATTGAAAGTCTGTATAACAATTCCTCTACGCTAATGGCTTATTTAGGCATGCGTTCATTACTCAGCAAAACCGCGTTTTATTCAATTTGAATCAGGCTATAGCCCTAATCAAGCCACTCGTTATTCATCGATCCTTAAATACTAACATTTCAAGATCAATAAAGTAGTTTTCACAAGAAGATGGTAAGTGTACCCCCCCCCACCCCCCACCCCCTATTCAGCCTAAATATTGCGAACTTAGTTCAAATATATCTGTAGTTGAAGAGTGTCAGGGACTAAATCCCCCACACATATTGTCGCCTGATTTCTGGTGCGCAACCATGTAATACTGTAGAGATTTCAAAACTGTATAGATGTCTAAACTGTATAGATGAACTAAACTGTATAGATGTCTGGATAAACGGTCTATAATGGCCGTCCATCTTGTATGGACAACATATGTTTGGGACGAATGGGCTACCTTGTCATTGTATTGCTTTTGAAGCTTTGGCAGTACTTTGGCCTACAACAGGCCCAAAATTGTTGTTGTGGGGGTGACGGTGCCGATCAGCAGACCATTCGAAAGAAGCCCTAACAAATTTAAGGACTACTTTAAACAATCATAAATGCTTAATAACCTCATTTCTAAAGGTGCTTTGCTTCGCTTTACCTTACCCAACCCTTGAATAATAAATATACAGTGCGCTTAATATAGGCCTATTCTCTTCATATTCCATAATAGTGAATATCGAACGCTAAAATTTACAGCGACGGAAGCTGCTTAATCGGCGAAGAAAAAGTAGCGCTACAGCGAAATATAATGAGAATGTTATAATAAGATGTATAACTATCTATCCGAGGGTGGGGTTGAAGAGGTGTGCCCTTAGGAATAAGGTAGTTAAGTATTTATGACTGTTTTAACGAAGTTTTCAGAAATTTTTAGAATTTCCTTCAATTGATCTGCAAGCTTACAGTTTCGAGACCAAATATGGCAGAAATTTGCATTTTGCTGGGACAAAATCTCTTCTGTTTCGGTCTTTGTAGTCTCTGTTTGTGAGACAGAGTCTCTGAATGACAACAGTTATTTGATTCACGAAATAATGCATTGAAGTTTTCTTCTTTATGCTATGACATTATTGGAGATTCTGGGATCGTTAGGGGCGGCGTTTGGGGGGGGGGGCAGTTGGCCCCCAATTATTTGGAGATAAAAGTTATTTTATAGCCCATGCCCCTTGACTATCCAGATATGGACCTCTCCGCCCCCCTCCCCCATAAAAATACTGGAGATTCACCCCTTGGGATCGTCTATACAAGAACACAGAACATTGTGAAGAAATTTCTATAACTTGATAAACAAAGCACAATTTAGGCTGCAGAATACAATTTCTAGACTAGCCATGTATAATCCAGGAGATACATAGCTGCTTGTTTATTGTTACATTGGGTAATGTGGAGGATTCTTAGGGTAGGGAATGTAGACCGCACTTCTCACGGTCGTCTTGAAAACGGAACTCATTTTTGGACCGTAATTGTCAAAGAAATTGTGGCGGAACCAGTGTTCTTAGAAACTTGACTGTGGCAAAGGGGGGAGGGTGGAGCCAGTGTTCTTAGAAACTTGAACTTACTCTCAAATTTAAAACAGTATTCTTGTGGAAATCCGATATTTTGATCAATGAAAATACATATTATACATAGTTTTTCTTATTTTTCTCTGACATTTCTTAATATTTCTGATTGGTACCAAGGTTTCAGATAGAATTAAAATGTGAATTTTTGTAGACATACTAATCATGTTCATAGGTTTAGCCATTTGTGTCTTATTAACTTCTGAAAAAGCACATATATGAACTTGGGAGCAGAAGATGGAATGTCTACAAAGAAATACTTTATTCAACAGGCTCAATTGCTCCAACGGTGTTTATTTGGTGGCCGGCCTTTACCCCCCTGGTGATTACCCTCTCCCGGAAAATACCGCCCCAAGGAAAATACCGCTCCGTGGAAAATACCCCCCCCCTCTGGAAAACATCCCCCTGCGGAAAATAAGGCTTTCCAAATTTGATAATTTTATTTCAGTTTTAGTTTTTTTTTATTTCCGTAGGGGGAAGGAATTTTGGTACTTGTGTATTATACGCCACTCACTCAAGTTTACGCTGTGTAAAACTCGTGAAAAAACCGGTTTCTTCGTTAGTTTCTTTCATCTTAGCATGAGACAAGACAAAGACAAGTGACAGGATAGATGGGAAATACATAATTCGGACTATATATTTGCACACAGGGAGGGGGGGGGCAGGTGGTAAAGTATTTGGACAGTTTGAAGTCAGAAAACAATTCCTTCTAGGTATGGCCACTAAAAAATTACAGAAGTTACAGCGAGGTATCTGAAAATTTTGTTAACTAAAAAAAAAAAAAATAAAATAAAATCCCAGTATAAAGTAAATTTAATGTTTCGTTTGAGTGTTTTTTCCAAGCGTTAAGTGTTTTTCTTTTTCTATGTTCTTGGCCGTATAGTTTGGTTTTAAAATACACTTTTCTATCAATCTATCTAATATGAAAAATATTTTTACCAAACACATTTTGCATGCAGACCCGCAATACTTTACCCCTCCCCCTAATATGCAAATCTATAGCCCAAATTTATTGATAAAGTGACCAAAAACTAACGAAAAAACTGGTGTGTTCTCGAATTTTAGTACCAAAATTCGTTCAACCTACGGAAATTGCAAAAATAAAACTCAAATAAAATTCTAAAGTTTGGAAAGCCTTAATTTCCAAGGGGGGTATTGAACAATGGGGTGGGGGATTTTCCGCGGGGACGGGTAATTCCCGGGGGGATAAACTCCTTGAGTCATTTATTTATGTCTTTGTAGGCATTCAAAATGTGTGGTAGGTTCATTCAAAATGTTTGCGAGTAATTACGGTAACCAGTCGCCTTCCAAACTAGCCTACGTAGGTAGCTAGAAGTTAATATTTGAGCTGCTTCCCAGATTTTGGCCAGAAGCCAAAATCAGCAAATCCACAAAATAAGTTGACCTTTTTATTGCACAGGGTCAAAAGCTCTTTGGAATAAGCTCAAATATTCACTCCTAAAACGCTCTAAAACCTTTATTCAGCTAGATCAAGAACTTTTTTCATAAATTTTAAATAAAAATTTGTTCGAAACATAGTTAGCTACCCTTTGTAGGCTTGTTCGAAAAGTGATTATCCACCCCACTGTGTAATTACATGCAAACATCGTTGGCGCCGAACAAGTGTTCAAGAGCACCAAATTTTTCACGGGCACTGTATAAAAACAGGGCACTGCGGGAAAAAAATGCATAATCTATAAATTGTCAAATAATTTACCCTAAATAAGCGTATTCTTTCTTGTCAATGTTTTATCAATTGTCCTCACGTTTTTTCTGTAACTCATTCTTTATTTTTACTCCTTCCTCAACTTGACTAAGGCTATTGCTGAGAGTGAAACAAAATTCTTTATTTTTTTTGCAATTTTTTTTTTGCAATTTTAAAAAATCAGGTGACCGCTTGAAACCCTGCTATTCAAATTTTGGTGAGTCAAGTTAAGGACCGACTTCGAAACCCGTTTGTATTCATCAAAAGATAACCACCTCTTTTTTTGTACCGTAAAATCACTTCTGCATAGCTAGTTTTTGGTTATCATACAGTCCGGCCTTAATTTATCGATAAAATACCGATGCTATATCGCTAAAGGAAAGTGTACAGCATTTTCTCAACGTGTTATTCGAACGTTCCTTCCCACAAGACCATGAACAGAAAGGTGCTTTTTATGTTCGGCACACGTCAACTTTACTACGATGACTTTCCTCACAGTCGGCACATCATTCTCTTCCGAACCGGTTTTCTCAAGGCAATTGCGATGACCGGCACACTTACGATGTTTGATATTCTGAATAATATGGCAACTGAATTTTTAACCAGATGAAAATAACACCGGTTGAGACTGGGCCGAAAGACCACGGACTCGCCTTTCATTTTCATAAATTTAGAAATGGTCACACTTCAAAAGACTTTTTCTAAAATAACATTTTATTTTTCAGGAAAATGGTTTATCAGATTGCATATTAGCCTCTAAGATCTGCAGTGAAGGTGAATATATTGAAAGTCCATTAGGTTTTTTGAAGTCTTCATCACCCCAAATGCAGATTACCACCAGAATACCTAGATCAACTAGCTCTGTCCAAAAGCAAGACACTTCAAATGGTCAGATTTGTGGAACTGATGGGCGAACATATATATCTGAATGTCAGCTTTCACGAGCCAGATGTGAAGGTCATCCTGTAGGTGTGAAACATAAAGGTGTCTGCAAAGGTTAGATTCTTAGAATTTTCTTCTGTGGATATCATAATGGTTCTGCCTAGAAGTAAAATGGTCGTCAAATGGTCAAATTTGCAGGAACTGATGGGCTGCATAAATAGCACAAGACTTTAAGCACATAAACAGATTCTTTGCCATATAGTTCTCCTCGTCCTTTTTATTTTCTTCATAATCTCGGATGGTCTTATCATTCTTGTTTTCCTTAAGCCGTACACCCTCGAAATGTCAGCCACCATCCCCTCAAAACATCGAGTGTATTTGTCTGATTATCTCGTAGGTGCGAAGCATAAGGGTGTCTTCAAAGGTTAGATTGCCCGTAAAGCCATAATTGATGATGATTTGATTAAAAATTATTAACGCCTAATCCTTTTATAAAGCTGTGATTCACCATAACTTAAACATAGCACTAAATTTTCAACTTATGAAACCGTAAAAGGGAAGGAGCTTTTTCCATTGCTGCCTGAAATTAAACAAAAAAGAAGCTTCAAATACTAGCTTTCAACTTCGAAGCCTTACAAATGGACGAATTATGTGCAATCGCTGTTATTCAGAAATAATGCCATGAACATAATTTGAGCAATAGAAAAAAGAGCAAACCAAAAACAACAAAAGCATTGAAAGCGACAAAAATGCACCTTTTCAACTGGAATCATTCCTCCAGGAAAATACCTCGATATATATACTAATACATAGAATGGGACACCCCAAGATGGGCCTGAAGGGTCCAGAATATTTTCTAATCTGGGTCCAAAATTTTTTCCTAATGGTTTTTTGACCCCCCCCCTTTCTTTCTCTCTCTGGAAAAACCTTTTGATAAATAAGTAAACAGCTATACTTGAACTATTCTAAGGTAATTTGAATTTATTTTTCATCCTATCTCTTGGCCAAAATTACATCACTTTTCCAAAAATAAATTAGACAGAGATCACAGATGTAAAAGTAGGTTCAATATTTACTATCTCCTAATGAAAAAATGAAAATAACTGAATTTAGTGCCTCGTGTTGCTAATAGGATAGAACTATCAATTCTATTGCAGATAAGTTTACGTCTTGAAAATACTAGTTTTACCATATAAACTTATTTGCTGCACCAACGTCAGAAAGAGAAGCTAGATGGCACTAGAGCGTTAGGAAGCAGACTTCGCTTGGGATTTGGATTTATAGGTCTACACAAAGACTTATCAGACTTTATGCCCCCAAAAAATCTCCACGATTGCCACATGTAGTGCCGATTGCCCATTTTTCCCTTCTCAGATAAATTCAGGGACCACTATAGAATACTATAGATTCACGCAGAGCTAATATCTGACACACTGTAAAGCCATGGAATAATTAATATCGATAATGTAGATCCACAGAAAGGTCTCTAATCAGGACTGGAAAACTTAATTCTCTGCCGAGGTTTTAGATTTTGGCACTTTCATACAAATATCGGGTTGATTTCTGATAGTATCTATTTTGCCACAGAAGTGAAAATTATTCATTATTGAGAGATTTTCAATAACGTCTACACAGTTCAGCCAATAAGATGAAAAAATTGAAATATATTCATTAGAACTGAGTTTAAAAAAAATAAGAAACAGCTGATTATCCAATATTTTATCCTAAAAAAAAATGGGGATAATCCTCAAAAGTACCTGTCAAGCCTATACAGCTTGTTGAATGGAGCTTACATCAGCAGCATCATAATTAGAGTTCATACATTCTTAGATCATATTGGCTATACCTGGCATATGAAGCAAATAGAAGAAAGGAAATAATAAATGAACAATAAAATAAAAAAGGGGTGAAAAACGAGGATTTTGTCAGCCAGTGGCAAAAAACCTCTCACAAAAACCTTTTCTCACCCCTTTTTTATTTTATTTTTCATTTATTATTTCCTTTCCTCTCTTTCCTTCATATGTAATTAGAGTTCATACCAAACCAGTGAGTTCCGTGAAAAATTGAGTCATGAGAATATTCGCCCACATTCATTTCGTGAAACCGGACTTGCAAACATCACCTCTTAATTGAATTTTAAACATGATAAATAATAACTGCAAATCATCAACTCATTCACGAACGAAATGTTTTTATAGGCCATTTAGTCTGTTGGGTCTACCAGAATTACAATTGTTTGCTATGTGAATTAGGATGATTTTCGCCAATTATGCATAAGGAGGAGCACTCATGAGACATGGAAAGGAATTTGGCCACACACGAATTTCTAACATTTAAATGCTAGTTTTTAAGACAAGAGACAGCTTCAAAATTAAATGTATGCTAATTATAGAGTCTAAAAAAATCCTTAAATACTTCTATATTTTGTTTCCAAGGTTCCCATAAGAATTAAATTAAAAAACAGTAATTTAGCAATGGAAAGTGGGGATTTACCAGTTTATTTTTTTTATTTAACGCGGACCATAGTAAAAGTCAATCTAGGTTTCTATTATCAATTAAATATAAAACAAAATGTGGATTATGCTTGGAATTTCTTCACAATTCAGCTTGAAGGAGAAAGATGAGGCAGAAACACTCCTTAAGACCTTAAGAAAAAAGGTTTGGATGAGCCTGTGTTAGTATTTGAAAGCCACGTACAATTGATCTTTCTTCTAAATACACCACTACTATAGCCGATTAAACCATCGATAGGAAAAATTGGGTTGTTTGCATTTCCTGCGAAGGTATGTCTGCCTTCAACCCCTATATAATATCAATTTTTCTGAAAAATAAGTAATACACCTTAGAAATAGGCTATAATTGTTATTAACTCTTTTAGCAGATGTTTTAGTGTTTGTTATTTTATGCTTGATGTGATTTATTCATTTTAACCCTCTCGTGAGGGAACTAATTTTTTCGATTAACTGATAGAACAGTCGTTTTTTATGTAAATAAAATAGTTGGATTTCGAATATATATTCGGAAATTGAAAAAAAGATAAAAAATTAACAAATGCCATTGTCCACGAATGATGACGGCAACCAGAAATTTAGAACACATTAGAAACTGCTTATCTGACACTGTGAACGTTGTCAAAATAATAATTTAAAAAACTAAAAAAGTAATGAACTCCATTGAACCAAAAATGAGCAAAAAGAGAATCAAATAGTCGAAGTGTAAAACTACCACAAATCAGCATAAGTAAATAAATGAAATCCAAAACGAACAGAAATTACAATAAATAACCGAGTCAAACTCAAAACGAGCAGAAATTAACATGATTAGGGCTTACAACCCCTATGCCTTCTGCATACAACCCCAAGGCCAGAACATAATTTGCACTTTTAATGAAAAATGTGAATGAATGTGCATTGTCAGTTTAATATACATATGCTCATATTTTTTCTTTAAAATCTTAATATTTTTTATTTATTAAAGTTATAAAAACTTAAAACATTTAAATTTTTTCGGAGTATTTTAAATAAATTGGCTATCTCAAAATTTCTACTTATGTGCATCTCGGGAAAACACGACGCGCGGGGGAGGTAGCTGCCCTCTGATCACTTTGACTCTTAAAATGGGCACTAAAACTTCTGATTACCAATCCAATAAGCCCCTTCCGAAGCTTACCTTTCCAGTGAGACCCCTCTAAAGTATATACGACCTAAATTTCTATACTATATACTATACTATACTATACTATACCTAAATTTCCATTGGATGCATTTCGGGACAATACGACGTGTTTGTGTGTGTGTGGGGGGGGGGTGGATGCCCTCCAATCACTGTTACTCTTAAAAAGGGCACTGCAAATTCTGATTACCAATCCAATGAGCAACCTTCGAAGCTTATACGACCACCCTTTCTATAAAAACCTCAAATGCCCCCAGGCCATAACTTACAACCCATGTCCTGAGGACTGTGGTGGGTGGTGGTGGTGGTCATCCTCAAAAACATAATTTCCGGGACTTTCAACTACACTAAACAAAATAGCTATCTCAAGATTTTAATTGGATGTGTAAGAGAAATGATGGGCGTGAGGGGCTATTTGTCCTTCAATCACTTTCGACTATTAAAAAGGGCACTAGCCCTTTCAATTTTGAATCAAATGAGTCCTTTTTAAAGTATCTACGACAAATCCTTCTATACGAAGTGCCCTGGTCTAAAAAAAAAAAAAATAATAATACATTGTACCAACATCGTTCTTTACTTAGGCAGCGTTATTGCGCTGCCTATGGTTCAAGACACAATGTTGCTTCGTTTTTTTTTTTTTTTTTTTTTTTTTTTTTTTTTTTGCAAATGAATCTTGTTTCACTCGAATAGTTCTTGTTCTGGTACCAAAAAATATTCTCTTTTGCTAGATAAGCTATTAGGACTTGAAGTGGCCCCTAATAAAATTAATCTAGATATTATTGAGGACGTTGCGTATTTAATATATGCTCTGCTTTACCCCCCCCCCCTAATGTGCAAATATATAGCCCAAATTTGTTTCTAAACTTTTATATTTTCATCATATTTTGTTTTATTTCATTAGCATTAACGAAACTTCACTTCTAGCGTATTTTCTGGATTCTTAATAAGTACCCACAAATTAACTCCTTTTTTTGACACAGCTGCTCCTGACACTGATCCTTCTCCGCCTTTGCTTGTCATAGCTACTGCAAAATGCACTTTAAATTGGATGATATTAAGCATCCTGACAGAGCACGTTTTTTCAGTAAATAATCCACGCATTGACTGGAGCAGCATGAAATGGTAGAAATGAGCATGTGCCAACGCTTGTTTCTATATTTCTTCTGTAAAGTGAATTCAGTTAATCTATCACTTCCATAAATCCAATACATTTATTATATTCCCTTATTGCACATGACCTTTCAATTGCTACTTTGGACTTTGCTGTGTTGTACCATTTCTGGGCACTGTCAGATGGGATGTGACCAACAAAGGATGAAAAAACATTGACGATGTTGGTATCTTTCCAGCGAAAAAAGTTGCTCCTTCAGAAGACGTAGCCAACGATAAGGTTCCCTATTTTTTTTCGTCTCGACTTTTGTTATTAGCTTAGATGCATCATCTCCAAGTCAGTTTGCACGAAGGGTTTCAACACTATACATTTTCTATTATGCTAGTGTTTCCACCAAAGAAATAGAGGCGAAGAAACTGAAGTACACTTCGGCGTTTGTTTTCAAGACCAAGAGTTAGTCTTGCAACTGAAAATGAGCGAGTATCGTAGTGCAGGTCACCGTCAGGACTTCTTTCCTTGAGAAGCGAAATCCAGACATTATCTGAGCCTTTAAGCCCTTGGCTTGAAATGCCGTATACTAAGCAGTCTGAGATACCCTAAGACTAATTCATCCGTTGTGACTCGGCTCAATAGTGACCAAAACTCTATATAGTGACCGAAATTTTACGGACGGGGTTTTTTTGGAGGGGGGAGGGGTGCAATTGACCAGATGGAATTTTGCAGAGAAGTGTATTTTACATGGGAGGAACTTTCCACGGAGGAGTTTCCCGTAAGGGGAGGGAGTTTTTTTATGGAGGGTGAGCCAGAGTTACCGACATTATTTAAAAAACGATCAGAGATCATATATAAAAAAAGTTATTTCAACTGAAAGTAAGGAGCAACATTGAAACTCAAAACAAGCGGAAATTATTCCGTATATGAAAGGGCTACCCCTACCCCTCAATACCTTGCTCTTTGCGCTAAAGTTTGACTGTTTGTCCCAATTTTTTAAGAACGACTCCTGAAACACAAGGGGTGCTTAATTTGAATAGGAAGCTTTTTTAAAAGTGCTAAGAACTTTAGCGCGAAGAGCAAGGTATACTTCATATACTGAATAATTTCCGTTCGTTTTGAGTTTTAATGTTGCTCCTTATTTTCAGTTGTAACAAGTTCTTTTTTTTATTTTAATCAATAAAGGAATGTGCTGTGGAGAGACAATTTACGAATAAGACTTTGGGCAGCATAAAGTGTCAGTGCGATTACTTTATGCTAGGCTTGCAAAATGCAAGGTTGGTGGGTAACATGGCTCCCGAGCACTTCCCCTGTGGCCCAATTCATATAGAAAATTGATAAGAATATAAACCTTAGCACTTTGACATGGTAATGAATAAGAATGAAAGTAATGTGTCACTGACAGTGTAGTGTTACCCAACAGAAGTAACCGACAAAAATTCAAGCCAAGCTTAATTTAATTTATGGAAATTAAGATTTCAATTCAATGCTATAGTTTGTTTTGATCTAATTTGAAA
This sequence comes from Artemia sp. Qi Xiang Cuo, assembly GCF_049724085.1. Lineage (NCBI taxonomy): Eukaryota > Metazoa > Arthropoda > Branchiopoda > Anostraca > Artemiidae > Artemia > Artemia sp. Qi Xiang Cuo. The sequence continues at coordinate 66,209,186 of NC_142794.1, forward strand.
TTTTTTAATTACGCAGGATGCTTTGTAACACGTTATTTTTTCTTGCTTATAAAATAGTCAAGGCTGGTTAAAAAGGCAGAAAAGCACTTAAAACTAATATTGCTAATGAGGCTTATAACTAACTGTAAGAATTTTTTGAAACAGTAGACTGTGCTGATTTGCTGATTTTTCCCGAAAGGAAAACTTGAATTTCCTCTTTTATCATTTTACTACAATTTTTGGTGTTGCCCAGAAGGCCTGATTCGAAGAGCCAATACGCAACGGACAAAACTTTCAAAAAGGAATGTAGATGAAATAAATCTACGAGCTGTTTTTCAGACGAAAATGGACATATGGATAAATACTGATATTCACCTAACGAGTCAGGTAGTAGATCCTGTTGAAGAAGCCTTTGATACACAGAAAAACAAAAGCCAAGAAAGCACAGTGTTGTATTGGTTTTTCGTTCTATTCTTCTTTGATGTAGTCTTCCAGCTGACCTTTTATTATCGTCATTCCCTCTAATTTTGCCGCAATTTTCTTAAGAAATCGATGAGTTATGTAAATATAAATATAATATTCCGAAGAGAGTAATAATCAGGATTCAATTAGCAGTCAACATTTTTAAGCAACTCGTGTTTGCTTTTTTTAAGTGGGATTTGGTCCTCATCTTGTTTTAATAATAAAGACCTGCTATGATGTATTGCACAAAAATGAAATGAATAAAAAAAAAAATGATGTGCATTACAGGTCAAGAAAAACGGTGTTGGGATGAAAGAAGGCTTTCGTTGAAAGCAGCTGCAAATAGAATAAGCACTGGCAATGGTGGGTCAGGGCAGACATTCATTCCAGAGTGCACAGATGACGGAAAATTTGCAGAAATACAGTGTTACAGGGGAACAGGATATTGTTGGTGCGTGACAAAAGATGGAAGACCAATTCCAGGATCCTCTACTATCAATAAAAGGCCAAATTGCTCCAACAAAGGTAAACATTTATATTAGGTATATCAATATGAAACTAATCTGTTTCATAATTGGAACACTCTCCCATGAGAAAAACATGCCGCCCTCGTGATAAGAAATAGTAGCAAAGCGCACTGCCTTATGCACTTTATTTAAGTGTAATGCCATATCTTAAAGGGGAAAATTAAAGAGCAGATGGCTTGCAAACATTTTAGTCCCCTTCATATTTGGGATTATCCTTTTTTGTCATATAAAGCAAATTCACGTAGATACTTTCAGTCTCGAAGAATTTTGTATATGAAGAGCTATGGCACTGGAGGGAGGATACCCCCTTCTCATACTTTGGAGAACTTGAAGTGTGTTATTAAAACAAACAGAAACTAAATTTAAATAAAACATTTTTTCAAATTAAATTAAAGGGTGGCTTAAAACTTTAATTTTCAAACAAGCATAAATCATCCTATCAAAACGATGTAAATACATTTTAAGACCACACTGGCTATACGTGACATATGAAACTAAGAGAGGAAAGAAAATAATAAATGAAAAATAAAATCAAAAAAGGTGAGGAAACGAGGATTTGTCAGCCAGTGACAAAACATGAAGACGAAGAAACAAGCAAATATTTTGACAAGGACCTCCGCCAAGTCATCCTCAGTGCTAAACAAAAAATAAAAAATAAAAAGAAATACAACGAAAATTTAACCTTTCGAACTTTACCCGGTAACGACAGAACAGACTCTAAATAAAAACCAGGTAGAAATCAATGAAAAAAATTTACTAAGATGATTGAACAAGAATCCTTTGCCTTACAATAGCTTTAGCTGGTCTATAGTTTCGGTTTTCATTAGATATGCAAATAGGTTTCTTAAGTTAGACTGAGTAAAAATACTGATTGAGTCTTTTAAAATTAGGTTTTTATAAATTGGGCTTAGTGAAATATCTCCAGTGTCTCTATTTATAGCCAAATTTCTGTTTATGTATTTTTTTTTTTATCTCAATTACCTCTTTAAAAGATTGCGGATTGGCCATTTTAAATCTGGCTGACAAAATCCTCGTTTCCTCGCCTTTTTTTATTTTATTTTTCATTTATTATTTTCTTTCCTCTCTCAGTTTCATATATCAAAATGAAGAAGTCCAACCCAAGGTATAATTCAAGCGTCTAGCCGTTTTTATATGAACGATTCAAGAATTAATGATCCCATAAATAAGCAATGTCATAAAATCTTTAACTTAGTTTTCTTGTACCTGAGTGTTTCAAGAATGAACGCTTTTTTTGTTGCATTAGCTTTAAATAATAATTTTTTCATTTCATATGAAACTCAGTTCGTAAATAATGCACTAATTATCCTCTGGGTATATTTTTTCGTATTCTAATATACCTTTAGAAAACTACTAGAACGACTTAGCGCAAAGAGTAAGAATTTGAGGGGGCCGCAGTCACAGTTTCTTATAGGATGATTTATGTTGCTTTAAATATTACTATCGCTCTTTACTTTCATCTGAAAAGAAAAATCGGATTAGCGACGCTTCTTGACTACTAAGGTCCCTGCGTCGGCCCTACAGTGTGTTGCTAGAGCCGTACAGTCGGCTTCGATCTCTGGATTCCGTATTACAAGTAACTTTTATTTGAAAAAAAGTATCCTTTTTAATTTGATTAGCTTGCCAAAGAGCCGGTACTATCTCTATCTTGGTCGTAGTTGTGGACCCCTTATATAAAGTTTGACTCTTTAGCTTATAAGATTTGTATACACGGTTCAGCCACCCACGGGACTTAGAAATAGTAACTAAGAATATATATGGGACAAGACTTGAAAGTTGGTCAATAATAGGCTATTAAACCAAAAAATGAACATTGATTATGTCCAAAATTTTTGGTCAGTTAATTAGGATTTTTTTTTTCTTAGAAACTCCCACTAGAACATTGTATGCGGGATCACTGGCGGCTCATCAGTGTGTACCATGGTATCGTGTACTTTACACGACATGAACGCGTTCACGCTTACTGGAGTAATAGGTGTGAATTACTGAGGAGGAAAACAATATTTGCTACTTAAAATAATAACTTAGGTTTGTCTTTTCAGTTTTTAGTTTACTATTGTCTCGCTTGAAACTGTTCATAGCTTGACACCATACGCATTTCTGCTACTTTAAAACTATCATATAATGCCAGTGAATGTGGTTAATTTTAAAATTAACCACAGTAATATTCAGTAAGATTCAACTTATTGCATCTAATTGGATGGACTATAAATAACTCTTTTAAAAAAGTCCCACAGAAAGCATTGAATCCCTGGCAGATCTGTTGATAAATGTAAGTTCACTTGATTGCTGTATTAAAGAGGTTATCATTAGTAAAACTAATTTATGATAACTTTGCAGGAAAATCTATAACCAACCGGCGATCGCCTACAAATAAGCAAAAAACAAGGAAAGGTAAGAGATTATATCTTGTTTATTATTGATATGAATTGAATTAGCCAGGTAACCAGAATGTACTACATTATAGTCAATTATAGCAGGAAAGGCTAGCGTTTAAGTGAAATTTCTTAAAATAAGGATGTCTTTTTTATTCCAATTTTATAAGTAACTAACAGCGAAGCCTGTCAAACGACAAGCATAATACAAAAAACAAATGGTCGTTGCGTGTACTGCCCGAGATTTGAGACAAAACAGAGTAGACTTGCTAAAATCATAACATTGAATGTACCCATTTAGAAAAAGAACTAATTACATCTTTAGAGTGGAATCCTTTACCCGTCTGCACATACAGTATATGCATAGAAGTGACAGGGGTGGATCCAGGATTTTCTTAAGGGGGGGGGCAAAATAGGTTGATGCGATAAAAAGAAAATTTAGGGGTGGGCGCAAAAGAGGTTGATCCGATAAACTTGCGTTAGGAGTAAGTTTAATTAACGCAAACTTGAGTTAATTAAGTATATTACACTACTTTAGACTACGCTAGGGGGGGGAGCGCCCCCTCACCCCCTGGATCAGCCCCTGTGAAGTGATGCATAGAAGTTGTTTAAATAAAATAGGAAGTAGTTGCAAAGTGGATATTAAAAATTTGGGAAATTTTGTGATTGTGGGGATGAGACATAGGGAGGGTTTTCTATCGTAGTGTTATTTTCAAAGTGTTTAAACTTATTGTTTTATATGTTTTGTTGTATTTGTAATATCCATGGCCCAAAAGGCTTTTGTGAGAAATATATCAAACTATATATCTATATCTATAATCACATAGCGATTTTTCTTCGCAGAAAGCCGTGATCTCAAGATTGGGTGTCTGACCCCTTACCGTCTGAGCTAGCAGGGTTTGTAATATTGTTTTACACCTCTGTCTTATTAATATATATACATAAATAAACTAGTTTCCTTTAAACATATTTTTTCTAGAGCTACAGCAACTTACCAATCATTGAAAGTAAGATCGTAACGGGAAAGCCGGGTGCTCGAGTGAAATTTCAAAAAAGAAGGGAGTCTTTCTAATGCAATTTTTAGGATGCTTTAAGCATTCTTATTCCTGCTGTAGGTAGAGGAACAGTACAAAGAAAAATCCAGGGTGTATATACCAGGCACGTACATAGAATTTTTCCAGGATAAGAAGGAAATATTGAAAAAACAATTTGCCATGGTTATAATAAGAACAGCTTAGAAACTTAGAAAATTAGAATTTATCAGGGCTCGCGCCCGAGGTGCCTCCTACATAGGCCTACGTCCCTCGTATAGACTTATTCTAAAATTAGAATCATCAATTGCTTCCATCTATATTAATTATCATTTCATTTTGACTAAAAACGTGTGTTATACATCTGAACGTAGACGTACTATACTGTATAATAAAATAAGATACAAGTTGTTCTTATTTCTTTAAAATTTTAGCTAATAAATAAAGTGGATGTCAAAAACCTAAGTCTTCTCTGACTATGTCGTAACATTTTGATGATAAGAAGGGTCCCTCTCAATACAATATTGTACAATAATGGTTTAAGCAAAAAACTACACTATGGGTTGAGGAATCTTAATTTAAAAAAGAATTATTGGCTGTAGAAATTTCTTCGAGAGGTTTGAATTGATCCAAAATTTAATCTGTTATTTTTATCTCATGCAAGACTAAAATAGACAAAAATTATGAGCAAATTAAATTTATTCTTCTAACTATAAAATTAATTTAGAAATTAGGAAAGTATCCTCACATGAATATTTTAGTCTCATTAGGGCACTGTTTTAGGATGATCTTGAAAACTGCGAAGTGCAGTTACACTTTTAAAATCAAATTTTCAGTGTTGAAGCCAACTAAGTACGGTATCAGATTCCTAATGAACAGGACTGATATTTTTTTTAGGAATTGCACCCCTAGATTCTTAAAAAATACTTGTTTTGATATCTTCATCTGAAAATTTCTCCCTAAATTTTGAAAAATATCATTTTTGGATCTTCATTTAAAAAAAGTGAACATAATCTTTACCTCCCTCTACATTTCCTGATTAGTCCCCCTGCTAAAGATTAAAGTAAACTTCCCCTTAGCGCTTTCCCATTAACCATTCCAATCTACCACTTCTGAATATTGCAAAACTGATGATAATGATAAGGTGAAACCAGTGGCGGATCCAGCATTATTGAGGGGGGGGGGAGGGGCGCAAAAGGTTGATCCGATAAACTAACGTTAGGAGCAAGTTTAATTAACGCAAATTTACGTTAATTAAATAAATTACACTACTTTAGACTCTGTTAGGGGATGCGCGTTCCCCTCTCCCCCTGGACCCGCCACTGAGGTGAACAGCAAGTCCATTTCTTTTTATTGTAGCCTACCGCTAAAGAAAATACCCTACGTTGCCTAAATTATTTCATTATACACATTTTATTAGTATACTTTGTTCCATGGACGGGTCCCAAATTATCAACAATAATGCTTTTAGCCTGTCAAAATATATTTTTAGCGCTTGGCAAAAAAAGTTAGAATTAGTCTAAAATTATTACCACCTTTTACGAGAAGATAAAACAGCACCTATGTTGTGGTAACTACTTCTCTTGGCGCCACTCATCTTGATTCGAGTACAATTTTTTGTGTCTAAGGTAATTTATTATGGAACAAATCTCGTGTTTCCTTTTATTAGTTTATGTTTCTCATGCGTATTAATATGGATGTTTATTATATATTTAAATTATACAATTTGCCTAGTAATGCAGCCTCCTAATGAGATTAAATAAAAAAAAAACAAGTTTTTTCAACTGAAAGTAAGGAGCAACATTAAAACTTAAAACGAACAGAAATTAGTCTGTATATAAAAGGGACTGTCCCCTCCTCAAAGCATCGCTCTTTATGCTAAACTTTTTTGTTGTTTTAAAAAATAAAGTTGTGAGAAAGAGTCAAACTTTAGCATAAAGAGCGAGGCGTTGAGGAGGGGACAGCCCCTTTCATATACGGAATAATTTCTGTTTGTTTTAAGTTTTGATGTTGCTCCTTACTTTCAGTTGAAAAAACTTGTTTGTTTTTATTTAATTTATGATCGTTTTTTAGTTAATGCAGATTTTATTTGTATAAAAATTTTAATTTTCTTTTGATAAATGGATGTCTTTACAAATTAACTTAAGTAACTAACTTCTATATTCGTATATTTTTCTTCTGGCAAAAAATACAAAGTTGCAGATTTTTGCAGATATGAGCTTGAAACCAAGGTAATAGTGTTTTCTGATACGCTGAATCTGACGGCGTGATTTTCATTAAAATTCTTTCACTTGTAGGGGATGTTTCCCCCCTCTTTAAAAAATCGAGTAAATTTTCTCAGGCTCGTAGCCTTTGATGAGTAATACTAAACTTAATAAAATTTATATATTTAGAATAAGCATTATAAACATATTCCTTTGATACATTTATTGACATCAAAATTCCGTTTTTAAAAATTTCGATTACAATTGAGCCGTATCGCTTGTTTTTTTATTGTTTTTTTTATTACGTATATGTTATTACGTATATGAGGGGGTTCTCCCCTTAGTCAATACCACGCTCTTTACGTTAAAATTTAAGAAAATTTATTATTAAAAACCCCCTTAATCACAAAGGCTTTTTAATTATAATAGATAGCTCTTTTGAAAGCACTAAAAAAAAACTGTAACTTTACGAGCGAGGTATTGATTTGGGGGAAGAACCCCCTCACATACGTTATAATTTCTGTTCGTTTTAAGGTCTAATATTCCTTTTTAAATTTCAGTTGAAAAAACTTGTTTTTTTTTTATTTAATTTATGATCGTTTTTTAAATAATGCTTGGAAATCTGGCGCCCCCTTCATAGAAATGTCCCTTACCCCAAAGAAGCATCCTCTAAGGAAATATTCTCCAAAGTAACCCCCTCCTCTAGCCCCCCCCTTCAGAAAAAATCCTTCCTGAAAATGGTTGTATACTTCCCAATAACCAATAAATAATGCTGGCAAGTCCGGCGCCCCCTTCATGGCAATTTCCCTTCCCCCATGAAAACTTCCTTCACGACCAGTTCCTCCAACATAACCCCCGATCCACCCTGTCCTCCCACTACCAGAAAAAAAACCTCCTGAAAACTTCTGTATACTTCCCAATAACCAATACTATATGTTAACATTGGGTAAAGTTCATAACTTTTAGCCCTCCCTCTGGGAACTTCGGGGGATTAAGTCATCCTAAAAGATATATTTGTCATATTTTCGACCATGCTGAGCAAAATGGGTATCTCAAAATTTTGATCGGGTAACTTTGGGAAAAAAATAAGCGTGGGAGGGGGCCTAGTTGCCCTCCATTTTTTTTGGTTACTTAAAAAGGGAACTAGAACTTTTAATTTCCGTTACAATGAGCCCTCCTAAGATATTCTAGGACCACTGGTTCAATACGATTACCCCTGGGAAAAAAAACAAAAAAAAAAACAAACAAGCAAACAAATAAACACGCATCCGTGATCTTTCTTCTGGCAAAAAATGTAAAATTCCACATTTTTGTAGATAGGAGCTTGGAACCTCTACTGTAGGGTTCTCTGATACGCTGAATATGATGGTGTGATTTTCATTAATGTTATATAACTTTTAGGGGGTCTTTCCCCCTTTTTTTGAAAATCAGCCAAATTTTCTCCGGCGCTTAACTTTTAATGGGTAGCACTAAACTTGATGAAAGTTATATATTTGAAATCAGCATTGAAATTTTATTCTTTTGATATATCTATTGGTATCAAAAACCCATTTTCTAGAGTTTTGGTTGCCATTGAGCCGGGTCGCTCCTTACTTACAGTTCGTTACCACGAACTGTTTTATAACTTTGTAACCATCAAAAGAGAATATATGACCAAGCAGAAGCTGGGCTATCCGATTGTTGTATCTGCTTTTGAATAAAAACTGCATAGATTATGTAACATTTTATGATTCATAAATAAATTTTCTTTTAAAGAAAAAATAAAAGAAAAGAAAACTAGAGTTCAGTGTAATTAGTTCTCTCTGATCAGGGGCGAATTTCCATCATTTTTATTGGGGGGGGGCAAGAGAGGTCTATATCCGGATAGTCAAAGGGTATGGGATGTATAATAATTTTAGTACCGGGAGCACGGAGGGCTCACCGCGGGGCCCCGGTATATATGGATTCTCATTGTCGCTTGTCTCCTAACCGCAGAAAACTAAATTTAAGACAATTTGCTGCCTTTTCATATTGCGGTCTTTTCAAAGACATTTGATTATTAAAGCAAGTCCGATTTTTAACAAAGATATCTACTAAGCTTCAAACTTTTGGTTTCATTTTTAAGGTTTTTGAATTGATGTAATCCCTTATTAAAATACATACTAATACTTTTGCAATTACCAGCCACTGGGCTCATGCACTTGGCACGTGGCAGGCTTCTATATATGGATTCTCATGGCCGCTTGTCTTCTAACCACCGACAATTTGTTGTCTTTTCGTACTGCAGTCTTTTTAAAGATATTTGATTATTAAAGCAAGTCCGATTCCTAACAACGATATCTACCAAGCTTCAAACTTTTAGTTTTCTTTTTTAAGGTTTTTGAATTCTTGTAATTCCTTGCTAAAATATATATAAATATTCTTTCAACTACCAGTTATTTGCTCTTTACGCAACTTAATGTCTTTTCATACAGTGTCTTTTCAAATGTATTTGATTATTACAGAAAGTCCAATATCTAACAACGATTTCTACTAAACTTCAAACTTTTTGTTTTATTTTTAAGATTTTTGAATTGTTGTAATCCCTTGTAAAAATATATACAAATATTTTTTGCAATTACCAATTTTTGCTATTTACGCAATTTAATGTCTTTTTTATATTGAATTCCTTTCAAAGATATTTGATTATTGAAATTACTTCGATTCCTAACAACGATATATACTAAGCTTCAAACTTTTGGTTTTCTTTCTTAAAGTTTTTGAATTGTTGTAATCCCTTCTTAAAATTGAGATTCATTATTTGTAGCAGTTGCAAATTTTTCTTTTTTGGATGATATCGAATCATCATTTGTAATAATTGCAAATGTTCTCTGTCGTAAGAAGAGTGTTATTGTTTTCATCTGTCATTAGAGAAAGTGTAATCATCTTTTTCTGTCATTAGGCAATACGTCATTGTCTCTATGTGTCAGTAAAACTGTTTTCTTGTTTTACTTCAAGACCTTCTTCTTAGATATACTTCAGTTTGTAATTTTTTATAAACACACCCCAACCGTTGATTCTTGTGGTATCAAGATCAATAATCGTTTAATTCAAAACAGAACAAAAGAAAATAATTGGCATAATTCCTTGGGCGTTGGTCTCCCTTTTGGCCATAATAACAACAGACACTAACAGACTTTACATGTTTTCGAACCTCCACTTCCAACCACCATTTAACAAGATTACTTCAGCACAGGCATATCCTCCGTTCACGTTGCTCAAAGTATGAACCTGAAAAAAATTAGTTAGTAAAGGTAATACAGATATTGATATTGACCATAGAATACTCAATTTTTGTATCTTTTAATTGCTAAAAATTTCTGAAATTTTCCAGGATGTTCAGCAGTCGACAAAACGGTATTCAATAGCAACTTGGTGAAAATTTTTACCACGGAATATAATAGAGCACCACGAAATAAAACAACAATTAAAGGTAATTCTTTTTTATACAAGATCTTTTAAGCACCATTTGGGGGAATTTTTCGCGTCCAAAGAAAGGTTTTTAAGCACCAAACACAGTATATACACTGTAAAAAAAAGGCTTTTTTTTACTACTTTGAGGGTTATTTTCGTAGCCTCTTTTTTCCTATTAAGTCAATTGCTATTTTTTGTCCTTGGAATTTAAAATATTGCAATTTAGTCGTCATATTTTTTTTAATCAAACCAGTCCTTAATTAAATTTTAATTACAATAGGTTTTTAACCCCGTCAATTTTCTTTAAAATGAGCCATTGAATAACTCTCTACGACGTTCCAATGCCAAGCTACCTATGGAAAAGAAAAAAGAAAAAAAATACCGTTTAGGCAGAATGCTGTAGTAGCTAGTACTTTTTTTGATTTTTAAGCCAATATATTTTCCGTGCTGTTCAAGCCAAGGGACAGACAGTTTCTTGAATAAGGGTTTCATACAAGGCGGTTCCAAAGGTGTACTTTTTGTTTTGACCTGACTCAAGTTTTTAGGAGTTATGGATTATTATATTTCTTAACATTGTACGTGATCGTCTCTTACTAGGTTGCTAGCTACCGCTGCCACCTGGATTATGAGGATTTTATGACTGCTCCTGTTATACCCGACAAAATAATCTTTATAGCAAACAATTTTGTCCAGTTGGAGTCGTTGAGTAAGGGCTTTTGTAGGTGAGTTTGGTGTTTAATATTTGATTCTACCTGCCTTGGGTGCATCTAAAAATGCCTTTCTTGAACACAAACCTGTATTTCGTTCAATTTCTGTGTCCCAGGTCTAGCACCTATTTTTCTGTTGATGCAAAAACGAGTACACAGGCCTTTTCTCTTGTGATCATCAATAATCTGGGTTTAACGATACATAAAACATATCATAACGTTCAGACACAAGAACTGTTCGAAATAGTAAAATGCTTAAAAGCTTGTTTGTGTTTCCATTGTAGGAAATGGGAAATTAGTCCTTTTTTGGTAACAATTACTGTTTCAAAACAAGTAGACACTAATATTATTCGGAGTATTTATGATACATTACACATAGAGGATGGCGTTAACAACTTTAAGTTTGGCTAACGATAGTTGTTTATGTAAAGAAGAAGAAAGAGAAAAAAAAAATAATGAGAGGGATCAATTTAGTAGAATAGTAGAATACACATTTAGTAGAATAGTAGAATACAGAAAGGAGCGATCAATTTAGTAGAATACACAGGTTTTAACAATTGTAGTTGTAAAAATGTACAAAACAAGCTTTGAGTAATTTAGAAAAATAAAAATCTATTTAAAGAAAATGTATACGTGCCTCTTCTAGAATCATTAAAATCTAGGTATGAATTTTTAATCATGGGAATGAATTTTAGTGATGGGTACAGGATTTTGCTCTGGGACGATTGTGAGCTAGAAAATAGCCAATAAGAAATAATTCTATCAATTTTGGATCATGCTTGGCTCATTCAACGGAGTATCATGGCGACGGCACATGTCACTTTCTAGCAAAAAACAAACTCTAGCCAATAATAACCTAAAATTTAAATACGCGTTAAAAAAAAATAATTGTCGAGTGAAGAAGAATTGCAATTTGAATCTGATTCAAGAATGGTAACTATTATCTCAATTAATCTTTATCACAACAGTCTATTGCGAAAACAAATTTATACAAATATTAGTAGACAGCATGGAACCCCATAAAAATAGTGTCAGATCGTAATGAAAACTGCACTATTGGAATATCCATAGCCAAAACCCTCACATAGGAGAATTCCAGTCCCCCATCTACAGTAAGAAGGAAAATCACTTTTTTTCATGGGAAGCAGCGACGTGTCTCTTTTTTTATTCTCGTAATCCTCCTTCTTCTTCTTTTTTCTGTCATCACTAGTGGGGCACTAAAATGTCAGGGAGAGGTGTTTAAGGGCTCATTTGAATGAAAATTGCTATATCTAGTGCTTTTTTGCAATTGAAAAAAAGACGATATCGACATAAATGCAATTTTAGACAAAACTGCATCTTAATGTACAAGATAATTTTAACACACGTATCTACTGACAATATAATATAATATGCGTATCTCTTGAAAAGTTCCTTCTCTGGAGTATAATGTCAAAGTCAAGTAAATCCACTGCCTTTCTCCTGTGGTTCGTTCTTTACTATTCCGACTAAGAAACAGGCGAAGGCTTTTTCCTGTGTGAGGTATATTTTACTGAAAATATTAGAAATAAAAGACGGCGGAGGATCGGGGAGGGAAGAGGGATAAGACTGAAATAATCTCGAATGAGTGCTATTTAGTAATTGGTTTAAACACTGTCTTCTTATCAAATAAAATAATAATAGTTTTTCCTTTAGTGGTAAGCTAGTAAAGAACAAACTACATCCCATAGTAACCAAAAATTTCAAAACGTGTTAAAAAAGAATTGTCAAGTAAGGACCAATCGCCATTTGAAGCTGATTTAAGAATGGTAACTATTACTTAGATTAATATTAATGATAAAAGTTTGCTGTGTAAACATTTTTTTGGAATTTCAAAAATAGCCAAAACCCCTAAAATGGTACCAGATCGAAATGTAGATTGTAGCACTGGAATCACCCTTTCCAAAAACCCAATTTAGAAGAACCTCAGTCCCCAATATCGCGCAACAAGTTAAATCGCTTTTTCCCATGAGACGTAGGGATATATTTCCATTTTGTTGCTCATCTGCTTTTTTTTCTGTCGCCACAAGTCCGGCGCTAAAACATCATACAGAGATGTTTAAGGGCTTACTTGAACAGAAATTACTATATCTGGTACCTTATGTAATTAACAGAGATAATGTTTGATTAAAGTGCAATCTTTGACGAAAACTGCCTCTTCATATACAAGATGATATAACGCATGTATCTTTTAACAAAGGTATGGTTGTCATAACTGACTAATTATATTGATCAATTTTAGTGATAACACTGAAATAAGATACATTTTTTGACAAAAAGTGCGTTTTGGGGAGCAAATCCATTATATCTATACATTTCTTTTTCTTTACCAATTCTTGTTGAAGGAGCGGTCTTAGAAGCTTAGAAGAGGTTGCATTCAATTGGGAAACAAAAAGCCTATTGGCCCTTTTAAGGGGCATAAGTGATAAGTAAAGTAAGATGTATTTTTTCACAAAAGCTATGTGGTGGTTCTGGTCTCTCTTGCCCCCGGGGCAAAATCTCGATCAGTGCCTCCCGTCTACCAAAATTATCAGGCCAAATTTAAAAAGAAAAATTCATGTATTAACAATGTTTTTCATTTATTTAAATCTGACTTTTCTTACTTTAGCCTCTGCAAAATTATTCATCTTCTCGTCCCGATTGATTGCTTCTATTTTTTGGCGCTCTCTGCTGATTAACACTAAATCATTTAGTCACTCCTGGCCCATAGTAAATTAAACCTTTCTCAATAATTGACGTAAGTGCTGACCCCCCCCCCCCCAGCACCAATGAAGTGACGACAGCCGTAAAATAAGCGTGCATTTGGAGTCGACTGGATCACGACAGAGATTTTGAAGACCTACCTTCGAGCCTGCAAAAGTGTTTGAACTACTGTCCGAGTGGTCGCCTGGAATAACGAAACAGTCCCAAAAGTTTGGTTCAGGGGCACATTTGTTAAACTCTTCAAGAAGAGCGATACGCTAATCTGTGGCATTTGGAGAGGTGTCAACTTTCGACCTGGTAGGCTATATCTCTGATCTTATTTTTATTCTTTAACTAAGGGTTGAAGAGTTCAGGGAAGGGGACGCAAAAGAAATATACATGCTTCATTGGTTTTGAAGAGGCGTTCAATTCTTTTGATCGGAAGATCTTAGGAAATATTTTGAATTATTACGGATTACCTGATAAACTAGTCGAAATGAAAATCACACCCTATAAACATAGTGAATATTGTGTGCCCACAGAAAATGAGGATACGCCTTTCTTCAAGATAATGTCTGGTGTCAAACAGGGATATATCCTATCCCTATTCGATTCTGTTGATCGGAAGATTTTTGGAAAGATTTTGAATTATTACGGATTACCTGATAAACTAGTCGAAATGAAAATCACACCCTATAAACATAGTGAATATTGTGTGCCCACAGAAAATGGGGATACGCCTTTCTTCAAGATAATGTCTGGTGTCAAACAGGGATATATCCTATCCCTATTCCTGTTTGTTATTGTTATGGACTACATTCTAAGGCAGTCTTCAGACTCTAGTGAAGTTTTGCAGCCAATATATCTCTGACCTGGACTTTGCAGTCGGAAAGACATGACCATGACTCAATTATTTGGTTTGTATCTTAGAAACATCTTCAGAGAAACGCTAGCCTAGTAGGGTAAGCTAAAATGTTTTCCGAGCTGGATCTTATTTCAGGTAAAGGTTGCATTAACAATGTTTCATAAATAATGCTTACATTATTTGCACTGTTTTCTTTTAATAGTATTTGGTAACGTTTAGGAGCAATGAATTTTTAGACTTTCAAGGGAAAACTTTGACACTTTTTAAGAGTTATTTTTTTTTATATATTTAACATTATAAACGTTTGCTTGAAGCTTGATATAGACAGTTTCTTTATTTAGAGAGAACTTCAAGTGAGGTGGAAGAGATTGACTGGAAGTTCCACCAAATTGACCGAAACGGCGATAAATTCTTGATCAAAGCTGAATATAAAACTTTACGGCGCCATGTCAAGAAACTGTTGAGACCATGGCGATGCGCCAAAAATTTCCCACGTGCTTGTGACGAAGATGGTGATAAAAGGATCTCAGTCACAGAATGGTCCATTTGCTTAGGAGTGGAATTGAACTGTAAGTCATTTCTTGTTCCTATGGGACGGGCAGTTTGAAATAACCCAGTTCAAAAACAACTAAATGCAACAATGTCTCTAAATTTCTGTTCCTCAATATTGATTTCATTATTTCTTGCTCATGATGGGTTAGAATATGCATTCCACTCCACTAAACGGGAAGAACTGCGACTAATACGCATATCTACCATATTTTGAAAGGCTTTATGATTGCTAACGTTAAAAAGAAAAAAAATTGTTTTTTTTTTCATTAATCTTTTAACTGGATCAATATAAATGGTTCTTTAAATGGTTCTCCGTCCAGCACCTCAGCTGGGCAGGACTGAGTCTCTTTGTCACCGCGAAATATGAGAGAAAGAGAGAGAAAGACGGAGGGAGAGACAGACAGACAGACGGAGAGTGAGAGAGAGAGAGAGAGAGAGAGAATGATAGATTTACTAAGCGACTGACTGACTTCCTATGAGTTGCAATCATTTTCAATGTTTTGATTTTGTTTTTATTTGTACATTAAGTGACTTCAAAATTATTTCCAATTTTAACCTTTAACTCTCAAAAATTGCGGCACGTTGGTATTTAGTTGATTAAATGTCAGAAAGGAGTTTAAGTATTTTGAAGGCAAGCCTCTTTTTTCTGGCATTTGATGTAAGAATGGATTTTGTTGATGAATTTGATCAAATTCAGAAGTATATTTGAACAGCTGAAAGGTTCTAGAAACAATTTGGTTTTAGCTTATTTCCTTGACGTTATTGTTTTTAACTTGCCTTAGCCTTAAATGACTATGCCAATGAAAAATAACGTAAAATCTATCGTTTCAAGACTTTAGTCTTGAAACGAATACTAGTAATGTATGTAAATTATATTTAAACAAATAAAAAAAATGTAGGCCTATGTAGCTTCTTAATGAAATGAATAATTTCCTGTCCCATTTGACTTTTCAAATTTCATTCAGTGTCAGAATTCAGTTAGAATTTAGACAGTTTTGGGAATTCCATTTTTAACACGCTATTTTAAGTGCAGGTTACTAACGTCTAATCTAATCTCGTAAACGTCTAATCACGTGCAGGTAAACGTCTAATCACTTATCTTGGAGACCTCTGTAATATTCAATTTACGTCAAAAGCATGAAGAAACAGCTCGCATGCAAAACGCTTTACCGTTTTCTTTCTTAGCATGGCTATATCTTCCTGAGACCTGAGCATAGAAGTAATTTTCCGATTTTTTTTATTTCTTTGTAATGAGTTTCCAAAAATCATTATTAATACTAATATGCTTTTAAAAAAATGTGCCCCCCTAACTCCTCCCTGTAGAAAGCCAACAGATTGAGATATTCAGTCCCTTTCCAGGAGAAAGTAAAGAACAAATTTGTGTGCTAAAAAAAATTGTCAAGTAAAACTTCAGTGTAAATTTTTAGAAGCAATTGCTGTCTCTTGCCAAGCAGAAAATAATTTTGCATGGTCTGCACATCAATCTTGACTTTTTACAACATATAGGAGTGGCATTTTCCAAGCTACAGAATGTTGTATGTGCAGTGCTGCTCTTGCTTTTGGTGGAGGGATTTTTCTTTTCTAAAGACACGATTGTCAGTTTTGCGTGGAAGTTCTTCCTCACTTTTATCTTAAACTTGAGCCTCTGAGCTTCCAGAATTGAGCAGAAACTCGGCAAAACTGCAAGCTGCTTTATATCACCAGAAACTTCTTAACCATGACCCTTCAACTCCTGGAAAGTGTTTGCTGATGCAAACGCTGGAAGCCGTTTTATATCACCAGAAAATTCTGAACTATGACCCTTCAACTCCTGGAAAGCTAGTGCCGTTTGCTAGTGCCACATCTTCAAAATGATGAAACAGACGCAGAGTCGACTTTTTTGTACGCGTTACGCCATTATAATGGCTAAACATGCGTTCCATGAGATCACCACCACCCATGTATATATTTGTAGTCTGTAACTTCATGTGGACATATAACCTACACGTGTTACCCCTGGTGTTTCTCACAACGCTTAACCTCCGTCTCAACGTCTATATCTTTATAGTTGAGCATATATACATCACAGAGGCTCTGCAATTCTTTTTAATTTTGTTTTTGGTTAAATGTATTGAGTTTTTGGCACTCTCACGGTTTCAAACAGTTCGTGGTAACGAACTGTAAGTAAGGAGCGACCCGGCTCAATGGTAACCGAAACTCTAAAAAACAGAATTTTGATACCAATAAATACATTAAAAGAATCAGATTTTAATTCTGATTTCAAATATATAAGTTTCATCGAGTTTAATCTTACCTATAAAAAGCTACGCGCCTGAGAAAATTTGGCTGATTTCCGAAAAAAGGGGGAAAGACCCTCTAACAGTTATAGAACCTTAATGAAAATCACACCATCATATTCAGCGTATCAGAGAACCCTACTGTAGAGGTTTCAAGCTCCTATCTACAAAAATGTGGAATTTTCCATTTTTTGCCAGAAGAAAGATCACAGATGCGTGTTTATTTGTTTTTTTTTGTGTTTTTTTTTTCTTTTCCCCAGGGGTGATCGTATCGACCCAGTGGTCCTAGAATATCGTAGGAGGGCTCATTGGAACGAAAATTAAAAGTTCTAGTGCCCTTTTTAAGTGACCCTCCCACGCTCATTTTTTTCCTAAAGTCGCCCGATCAAAATTTTGAGATAGCCATTTTGTTCAGCATGGTCGAAAATTTTATAACTATGTCTTTTAGGATGACTTAATCCCTCGAAGCCCCCAGGAGGAGGACTGAAAGTTATGAACTTTACCCAATGTTAACATATAGTATTGGTTATTGGGACCCGGCTCAATGGTAACCGAAACTCTAGAAAACGGTATTTTGATACAAATAGATACATCAAAAGAATCGGATTCAAATGCTGATTTCAAATATTTAAGCTTCATTAAGTTTAATCTTACTCATCAAAAGTTAGGCACCTGAGCCAATTGGGTTGATTTTCGAAAAAAAGAGAAAAGACCTTCTAAAAGTTATAGAACGTTGATAAAAATCACACCATCATATTCAGAATATCAGAGAACCCTACTGTAGAGGTTTCAAGCTCCTATCTACAAAAATGTGGAATTTTGCATTTTTTGCCAGAAGAAAGATCACGGGTGCGTGTTTGTTTTTTTTTTTTTTCCCCAGGGGTGATCGTATTGACCCAGTGGTCCTAGAATATCGTGGGAGGGCTCATTGGAATGGAAATGAAAAGTTCTAGTGCCCTTTTTAAGTGACAAAAAAAATGGAGGGCAACTAGGCCTCCTCCCACGCTCATTTTTTTCCCAAAGTCACCTGATCAAAATTTTGAGATAGCCATTTTTTTCAGCATGTTCGAAAATATTATAAGTATGTCTTTTACCATGACTTAATCCCTCGAAGTTCCCGGGAGGAGGGCTGAAAGTTATGAACTTTACCCAATGTTAACATATAGTATTGGTTATTGGGAAGTATACAGCACAGACGTTTTCAGGGGAGATTTTTCCTGGTAGTGGGGGGGGGGGTCGGGGGTTATGTAGGAGGATATTTCCATGAAGGAAGTTTTAATGGGGGAAGGGACATTGCTATGAAATGGACGCCGGACTTCCCAGCATTATTTAAAAAAAGATCAGAAATTAAATATAAAAAAAAACAAGTTCTTCAACTGCAACAGCAGCAACATCAAAACTTTAAACGAACAGAAAATATTACATATATAATTGGGTTCATCCCCTAGTCAATACCTCACTCTTTAAGCCAGAGATTTTTTAGTACTTTCATAAGAGCTATTTATTCTAATTAACGGCCTTTGTGATTAAGCGGTAATTTTTAAAGAATTGGAACAAAATTCGAACTGTCGCTTGAAGAGCAAAGTATTGACTAGGGGGCGAACCCCCTAATATACGTATTAAAAATATATGAATATAGAAGTTCGTTACGTAAGTTAATTTGTAAGTTACGTATATTTCTTACTAATAAAAACGTTCGTAAATAAAATGAAACAAATTTCGAGAAAGCCACTTAACCAAATAAAAGTAAATTAATATGAAAATTTTGTTTTAATTATTCAGGTACTGTGAGCCAAGATCAAAACCTGCATTTATTCAAAAAAGTTCAAAAATTAAATAAAAAAAAAACAAGTTTTTTTAAACTGAAAGTAAGGAGCGACATTAAAACTTAAAACGAACAGAAATTATTCCATATATGAAAGGGGCTGTCCCCTCCTCAACGCCACGCTCTTTACGCTAAAGTTTTAATTTATAACAACTATTTTCTTTTAAACAATAAAAAATTTTAGCGTAAGGAGCGATTTGTTGAGGAGGGGACAGCCCCTTTCATATACGGTATAATTTCTGTTCGTTTTAAGTTTTAATCTCGCTCCTGACTTTCAGTTAAAAAAAAATTGTTTTTTTTATTTAATTTCATTATAAACCGGTTGCATACCGGTTTCTTTCAGCCAGCATGGCCAAGAGCTTTACAGAATTGAACATTCTATCACCATAGAGGTAGGTGCCTTCTGACTGGGCCTGGGACAAGGCTAGTGCAATTCCCGCTAACAAGCCATGTACTTTAGATTGTCTCGTAAAATAAATTAAATATGTTTTATTAAATCCACTTGGAGACTGTTTTGAAAACTGCTTCTCAGACCCAGATCAATTTTTAAAGAAACACTTATGCAGAAAAGCTTACAAAATTAATTAAGCAACAAATCATATTGATATTCAATTAAATGGTAAATCTATCAAACTCCAATGTCTATTATTTTTGGCTTCCTCGGTATGAAACGTGTGTTCACGGACGAGGACAGGGGGGTTTTCGTGGCCCCACCAGAGCCTTCTATTCAAACTAATTGTTGGTAAAAACCTTTTAATCATTTATCCCTAACGCATTTTTTTCTTTTATTATCTTTGCTTTTATTTTATCTCCAAATTTAAGCTTCTGTAAATCAACAAAACAAGCAGTTAAAGTCAGAAAAGCTTTCGGAAAAAATTGTAGATGGCACTTCAAGCAAGAAAAACACGTTAAAACACTCAAAATTTTGTTAGCAGTTAATCTCTATCCGGCCCCTAGTGTACATCCCAGATCACCCATTGTGCTCCGTTACACGGTACCTTACCAAATTTCAACTTGCTGTGCCGCTCTACAACAAACGACACTCCATTGTGCTCCGTTACACGGTACCTTACCAAGTTTTTAAGTTGCTGTGCCGCTCTACAACAAACGACACCCCATTGTGCTCCGTTACACGGTACCTTACCAAGTTTCAACTTGCTGTGCCGCTCTACAACAAACGCCCTGGTGTGTGCGCAAATTTTGAAAATGAGCAGATCTTCGCTACATAGCTCGAATGTGACCGTGCCTTTAATTCTCCGGTGTCTTTACTGACTGACGCAGAAAGTAACTGTGATTGTTTAGATTCAGCAGCCCATGATCTTACCCGTGCTTTTGACTCATCTATCCACAAACATATTCTGTTTGCTGCAGCAGAAAGAAGCGTAGAACATTCGGTCATCAAACTTTTCGACTCAATACAGAGATATCTTCGTGTTAGAATAAAATATCCCAATTAGGATTGCGATATGCTTTTAGAAATTGGAATACCAGTAAAAAAGGATATAAGGCAAAGGGCAGTAAATTCACTAGCTCTTTCCATAGTTCCGTAATTAAAGCGCAATATGAAGCCCCAGCAACCTGCATTTTATACGGGATTGATGTGCCACTTATAATTATGCTGACGACATTTTAAATTTTAGTAGAAACCTAAATGGAATAAATAGGTGTTTTAGTGCATTAAAGATAGCATATGCTTGTATTGGCCATACATTCAACGCGTCGAAAACTGAATTGTTATTTTTTAACTATAAAGTGTCAACTGAGGACATAGGTGGTATGCTAGAAGATATGGAAACCCAACCTGTCCAAGCGCTTACTTGCCTAAGAGACCTGATCGGTACGTCGCTGAAGGTCTCTCGTCCACTTATTATTGTTGATACCCATATAAAAGTTCATTCTGCTTATGGAAAGCTTGTCCCGAGCAAGGCAAGATTTGGTCGCGATATTCTAGCCCGATTGTATAATGCGTTTGTTTCACCGAATTTTCTCTTCATTTCTCCGTTTTGGGATTGTTTAACACAGACAGATCAGAAGAAGCTGGGTACGTTATATTTTAAATATGCCAAGTATTTGTTTGGGCTTTCACCATGGTGTAAAAACCGGTATTTGGTCAGTAGATTCGGACTGATAGACCCCACTTTGGCAGCTCTTATCAAAGTGGCGAATTTCCATAAGAAGTTCCTGACTCTTGGTCCTCCTTGGATAACTCTTCAGGGACAGACTTGAGATGAATATTTTATTTTCAATCAATCAATCAATCATTTTATTAATAATAAAACACTATTACAAACGTAAAAAAAGTTATTCGGCCCAAGAAGCTCGGCTTATTGTGGGCCATACAACACAATAATAAAGCACTAAAAGAACCATAGATATTAACCTAAGTCAAACAATATATATGGAATAAAGATGAAAGAGAATAAACACTAGCATACAGTAAAAAAAATATTATAATAATAACGATAAATAAAAACCAAAAAAAGTGGAGAAACATTTTAATGCCGATATTTAGTTAGCCCGTTTCTTGTATATATTCGTGTTAAATTGCATTTTGTAGTTTGTCTTTTTTTTTGTTTATTATTTTCTTATACTCTGCCGTCTTTTGTTTTATGTACAGTTTTGGCAGGTAAAAAATCTATATCACATTATATCATAGACTTCACCACTTTAAAATTCCTCCTTTTGTAGACATGCTTTTGCTTGATTTTTAAGTAGTTATCTAAGTAACGTAGCTTTGATACCTGATGTGTGTCCGTATTTATGGATTCAGTATCCTTTCGTCTATTCTTGTTCCTCAACTCAGCTGGCCTGAAGTATGGAAGCCATTTGCAAAATGCTCCTAATCAACATGGCGCAAACGGAAGAAGCCTATTGAAGCAAGGTGGACCACCCAAAACTGAAGAAGAAGAAGAAGGTGGTAAAGGTATGTTTATGGTTACAAAATCAACTCAACCTCAATTTTATTTTTATAGGCCCTAATGACCGACCATCCAAAATCAAAACATATTCAATGGAAAAAACAGGTTTTAAGCAATTGCAACTTGGAATTACTAGGTTGGCCTGAAAATCATATCAAATCTTGGCTTTTGATAAAACATAAATAAGAAAAAGAAGTTATCTTGGGTTAGCACAATCGATGGATGCGGAAGGCCTATACTCTTGAATTTTGGTCTAATTCGAACCTGTTTTGCTCACTTTATTAGAGAATAGACACATTTCTTTGTCAAAAATAGATTTCCTAAAAGTTAAAGAAAATAGAACCTAGAGGGAGAAGGTGTCCTCTTTGATGTTTGGGGCCAACGAGTAGTTCCAGGGCTAAGGATCTTATAGAATTTCTTAGTTTCAACACACATGTATATAAAAATATATAATATATAAAATATTTTATAATATATAACATATATTTTATATAATATATAAAATATTGTATAATATATATATAAAAAGTATAACTACTTCTGATTTTTTGTAATTTTTGTTGTTCAAAAATCAAAACAGCATCTTTTAATTGTGCAGGTCGATTCTTTTAATTGATTAATTTTTTTCCAAAAACATGCCTCGTGCACAATGAATTCTCGAACGTTTTCTGGTTTGGACGTGCTAGATACATTTACATTCTAGACTTTATCTTCAAAATTCCATAGGAAAAAGGCATTTTAGTTTTCGAGCAAATATAATAGATTCTGATCATAGATCTTTATATGTTTTTTTAGACGTTTTAGCTTAAACCAAAACTTCAAATATCGTTGTTAGAAAACTAGGGGTGTTAGGAATAATTCTTCAAATACTAGGAATAATACTTACCTAATATTTGAATCCAGTTTACAAAACTGCACAAGAAAACATTTAATAGCCATTAACCTTTTTCTTGGAAATTTTCAAAAGACTTGAATCTCACAATTAAAAAATAACAAATTGTGAATGATTTCTAGACAGAAAAAATGGGCCTCATTTTTTGCACGGCTTCATTGCAGCATTTGAAATCATTCAAAACAATTCATCTCTCGCATACCAAGCAGGGGTGGCTTGAAGCACTCAGACCAGGGGGGGGGGGTGAGAACCCTCCTTTAAACGACTTGTAGATCATATTCTACGACTCATCATTACCTGCAAATTTCACAGACAATAGTGTTTTATCATTTATACTTATCTACGGGAACAAAGAAGGACAAAAACGGAACACTACATGCGCAAATATACAGCTAAGAAAAGCTTGAATCAGGATTTGCCTCCTCTTGAAAATGGACCAACTCGAAATAATCTTGTTTAAGTCTTCAACATTAGTAAGGTCTTTCTCATTCACCAGCAACAGGAGGAAATCCAGCTAAGGAACACACGTGGTAGTTCTCAGCCAACTCTTCACAAACTTGAGTTTGCTGAATGTTCTTTCGGCAGCTGCAACTGCAACAGGTGAAGTCGCTGCCAATTTGCAGAGACGACTGGCTTGCTTAAGCTGACAGTTCCGGCAATGTCCTTCACCAAGGACGTCTCTGAAGCAAGCAGCGCCTTGGCAAAACTGGAACAAAACTTCAAGCTCTACTTGAAGAGCAGCAGCGTCTGGAGCTCTTTCCTGGTTTGGGAAAAACTTTGTTGTTTGCTCAATATCTGCAACTGAGATACTGTTGTTCAAAGGAGGCTGGAGCAAGGTGCAAAAAGGCAAAAAATTGGCAAGGTAAGCTCTGAGATTATCTCCCATCATTGTAGTCAACTTGTCAAGCAAGATTCTGAAATTTAGTCTATAGAACTGATGCACTGAGATATCGGCTTGACTTTGAGCTCGGCTGTTATAACGAGATGGTCCAAGTCTCCGACGATGGTGTCTGATGAAATCAGCCTCTGGGTCCACTTCCATCCTTTTGGCAAACTGTGCTGCACTGTCAATTAAACTGTTCATCAACCAAAGCTGAGTGTGTTCCCAGCTGATCTGCTGACACTATCGAGAAAGATGCTGCCTTCTGCTTCGTTTGCTCGCTTTTCCCTAGTGGTCCGGGGCGAGACCAGTTTGAAAACACTTGGGTGGAAGACGGTATGCGGCAATGGCACAAAATGAAGAGCCAAGGAAAAGCAAAGAAAGGAAAACTAGCTAGTCACTTCTCTTCCGGGTCACACAAAGCAGGTTTGTCGGATCATTGTCACTTTGTCAACAGTAATGGTGATGCTGATTTCCTACACATTAAACGAACTGGAGCTAAGCTTTTGCAACAAGAAAAAGATGAAGAGACGAACGAGAAGTTTGTGACAACTCGTTTGGGCGTTGCAAGAACCCTAGTGAGACAAGGCATTGCATTTAGAAGAATGGAAGAACAAGACGGCAGCTTTGTTCAATTTGTTCAACTTCTAGCTAGATATGTGCCTGCTCTTGAAGCTTGGTTTAATGATTCTCGGTATAGACCATACAATGGCGGATACGACACCTGATGCTTCACATTCTGATAAGCTTGCAGTGGTAATCCGCACCATCAGCTCGGAAGGGATGCCTAGAGAGAGACTATTAGATGTTAGCGAGGCAAATGACAAAACTGGTCAGGGTATGGCAGAAAGTATAATAGGAACACTGACAAGGAGAGGAATTATATATATATATATATATATATATATATATATATATATATATATATATATATATATATATATATATATATATATTAATTAATGAGGAAGACTACCTACATGAAAACAAGTTAGAAGTGATTGAGTCAGGTGATTTTCTGACCCTATCCAATTCCCCTTTCTCTTTCTGTAGCTGCTTTTCATCACAGTAGATTAGGGTTAAAAAAGAATCCGATTCTGCATGCCCCTCGAACAGAAAATGTTTCCTTTTAAAGCTTCAATTAAACTCTAAAATAGTTGGGTTTTTAAGTTTTCCTGAATTAAAATATTGAGGAGTTGATTTATTTTATTCTTAAACAGAAAAGTATTAAAAGAAGACTGTCTTAGAAGATGATCTAATTTTGGTTTTCCAAGGCGAAAAAGTCTTATCTCCACAGCCCATGACTGTTAGTAATTCTCTATTTTTGAAAAATTCAACTACATCTATATACCCATTGCAAATTGTAATTTATTTCATGGGGGGAGGGTCATAAGTCATAGGGTTGTCATTTATTCATATTGTACGTTTTATGAATTCATCGAAAACATTCCCAGGTTCACATATTGAACATAATTCAGGGCAGGGGGAGGGGCAATAATTCATGGGCGAGGGTAAATTTGTAAAATTTCCGAAAAAAAAACTCTTGAATTCTGCCAAAGAAAAGCATTTTGAAATACCGGTAGAAATTTAACAATCCAGACATTTGAGGGAGTTGCGCCAGAAGCTTATGTCTCTTCGTACGCGTCTGAGCAGTGTGCCCCAGTTTATTCATTTATTTCTTATAAAATCAAAAAACTAGTTCAGGAAACCGTCCTTAGAATAAACGACAGTAAATTGATTTCTTAAATCACATTTTCAATTGTCATCATTTAAAAACATGTATAAATAAAAAAAAAATAGTAATAATAATCTGTTGCAGCTCAAAACAGCATGAGGACAGCAGAGTACAAAACTGTGTCAGTTTCTTGGCTGTATGAGACAAAAAAAAGGTGCAAGAAATTTTTTATATTAAACTAAAAGTAATCTATCAATACATTATATTATTTGAAGCGAAAACTAGCCTTGGAATTTCACTTTGCTTTATGTAACTAAGAAATAGGCCGGGGGGGGGGCAAGATTTCCCTTCAAACTTGATTTATTGCACTTTGTTAGTGAGGTGTTTTCTCCAGCTACGTTCAATTATCAATGAATGAACTATTAAGCCTTTTTTTATATCACCCGAATCATATAAAGGAATGCCTCGCATTAAAACACGTTTTCATGGCGTCAATATTAAAAAACATTCCGTTTCTTGAATTTTTCGTTTGCTTTTTATAAAGTGTATAATTCTTTTGATGGCAAGGCTAAAGGTTGTCGGAAACGATGAAAGAGGGAGCTTTCTCTTTTGTTATGGTTTTAATAGGAATTAAAAACAGGATAACCTTCAATCATAATTTTCGATGGTCCAAAATGATTTGTTGCCCACTTATAAAATCATGCAAAGGGGGGGGGGGGAACTACTTCTATCGGGAACTGTGCCATTGATAAAGAATGGTTACCTGGCAGAACTTAAGGAAAATAAAAACCATATTGATTGCAATTTTAGAAATTAAAAATTTATTGAAGTGAGAGTTTATTTAGGTTCAGCCTTGGATTATCCAAGAGTAGGTGGATTCTTTTGTTTTTACACAATTGTTTATTGTAAAGCAGCTACAGCTAGGGCATCATACACAAAATAGGCAACTAAAAATTTCATCGCCCAAAGTACCTATAGCACTCTGTGCAAAGATAGTTCTCTTTTCTTCGACCCAAATAAATCAGAAGTAAAAAATGAAAAAAAAAGGAAAAAAAACTACTATTTTTATTCAGATTTTGCTTGATACCGCTTGAAGGCGCTGTTTTTTTTTTCTTTTTTTCTCAGAGACAAGCTTGAGTTTCTTCTTCCATTTTGAGTTTCCTACTCTTCGTGCAACTGTTTTAATAATGATCCTCGACTCTAAGTTCTACTTTGTGCTATGACCATTGGAATTTTGGTTGTATTCCAGCCAATTAATGACCGGTGAAATTCGGAGGACAAATGACGCTCTAGACTTCATTTGGGTTTAAGGGGTGGCCTCACCAGACTTACTTGGAATACTTTCTATTTTTTTAACTTTTACTTTACTATTTGATAAAACTTCGTTCATTTTGCGTTTCACTTCATCATCCATTGCAATTTCTGTCATTTTAAGTTTTAAGTTATTTTTCAAATTTAATATTAAAAGCAATATAGAATCTCTTTCAACTATTTCAAAGAAAGGCTTTGACTGTAAATGAAATGAATTAGTGTTATATAATTAATTCATTCGGATGAAAATAATCAACTTTTAATATTGACATTCATTTTAGACTCGGGAGATGAAGACAAATGGGACTCTCCGGCGTTACAACTTCAGGAAGCTAGTGACTCTGCTGAATCAGATCAGAATGAATGTAAGTAATTAATTCAACATGTTGACTTAAACTATTTTAAAGTTCTAAATAAGTGCATTTTTTCGTACCTAAAAAATTTACAGGCTACAAATTATAAATATTCTTTGAATTAATGAGGGCCTTAGCTACTTGACTGAAATCCCGACTGGCCTCATGTTTCGGCACTTTCTGATGATGCACCTCCAGAACGCCTGTGCTTAGAGAAAGTTTAATGGACTCATGAGGGAAATGACGAATGCTGCTCTCTAGTCACTCTTTTAGTGACGGCCCTTGGAAGGATGAACGAAATTTTTTTAAGAATTTTGAAATCTTTCCCAGTAGCACAGAGAAAGTAGCACTTTTTGTTTTATATATTTGGGCCCTACAGACCTCTATGTGGCCCCCAAACTAAAACGATCTTGAACAGTTACACTCTTCAAAATTTCATAAAAACTTCAAGAAGGTTTAACGTGTCTATACAGACGGGCTTGAGTTCTAGAACCATAGGAATGAACCTTGGACATTTTGGTTATAAAAAATACCAATCCTAACATTAGTGTGATTCCAGGAAATTGTAGCATGTCTACCTTGAAAAATAATTCCAAGAAACGAACACATTTTTTTTACAAAGATACTGGCAACAATCCTTTTTTACGAATATTTTTGTTGCATAACCGATAGTCATCTTCACAGGGGCGGATCCAGGATTTTTTTTTTTGGGGGGGGGGGGCAAAATAGGATGATCCGATAAAAATTTTTTTAAGGGGGTGCAAAATAGGATGATGCGATGCGTTAGGAGCAAGTTTAATTAACGCAAACTTGAGTTAATTAAGTAAATTGCACTACTTTAGACTACGCTAGGGGGGAAGCCCCCCCTCGCCCCCCTGAATCCCCCACTGCATCTTCAGCAGAAAAAGAAAAATTGGAAAAAAAGAAATTGCAATTAGAAATTAGGCGATAAAAAAGGTGATTTTAAGGATTTCTATAAGTCCTTTTTAATGCATTCTTTTAGTTTCTTTTGACTCAACATCACTTTTGTTTATTTGCCAATTATTAGTAGATAAAAGGAGGTGTATCACTTTAGAACTTACATCATATTCAGTAATCTATTTCTAGTGTACTAGATTCTGTGAACAAATATCAATTTTTGAATTTGGTTGGAGTTAAATTGCTTTGTGGGACCAAGCTGACATATTTACAATAAAATCATTGATAAATCCCTGAAAATAAAAGGTTTAATAGAAAAAAAAACTTGTACAAATAAATTTATTGTTCCCTTTAACAAAAGCGAAATTGACGAATTATTCTGAAAATATAAAAACTTACAAAAAAATGTCTTAAAACTCATAGAATTTCGTTGATGACAAGTAATTTCTTAAAAAATTAAAACCAGGCGAATTACATGGCGCATACTAATTGTGAATTATGAGAATTATGGATAGAATTGTAAAAATAAGCCCATGTCAGAAATGTCTAAACGCCTTTCGACAAACAGGAAAAAGATTTTGAATACTTC
Organism: Artemia sp. Qi Xiang Cuo; assembly: GCF_049724085.1. NCBI lineage: Eukaryota > Metazoa > Arthropoda > Branchiopoda > Anostraca > Artemiidae > Artemia > Artemia sp. Qi Xiang Cuo. The sequence continues at coordinate 66,237,675 of NC_142794.1, forward strand.
GTAAATATTCAATGAAGATACAGTGTTTCCAAGTTTGGTTTTATCATAAGTTTATTTTTAATGGTTCATTTAGTTTATTAGTTTTGTTTAGTTTATTATTTTAGTTTGTTATTTTATAAATTTTATTTATTATTTTATTGTATTATAATTTTATTTATGTTATTTTATTATAACTTTTTATATAATTTTATTTTATTATAAGTTCATTTATTTTATAATTAGTTTATTATTTTATTTAGTTTATTAGTTTTTTTTTTGGCTATTTAGTTTATAATGGTTTTATTAGTTAGTTCATTTGATAAATCAAATACATTTAGTTAATTTTATTTGATTTAGATTAGTTCGAAGAGCTGAATCCATATCCATACAAAAAATGATCAAAATATTAACGCTTACTCGCGTTTCTCCTTTTCCCTGTAAAACGAGGTTATCTAGTCCATATTCTCTACAAAACGGAATCTTTTGACGTATTTTAAGTCAAGAGTTAATTTAAGATTTCCAAATCTTTTGTGTCAAAGATTTTGCAAAGAAGTACTTAATATAAAGGAGCCAGTAAGAACATTATGAAATTTTGGCCTTTCTTGTTAAATCTAAATTTAAACGCATAATAAAAATGAAAATATCTAAAGAAGCCAAAAACCCAAAAAATAAAAAAAAAAAAAAAAAAAAAAACAACGAACATAATCGTAAAAGAACGAAATTATATTTTGTGAAAATCATAATTAAAACTCGACCACGAGGCCGTGTCCAGGTAGAGGGGTTACGGAATTTGATCCCCCCCCCCCCAAAAAAAAACAAAAACAAACAATGTCGTTTGACTCGTAAAAGCGTAATAAAATGCGTATAAACAAATTTTGATGTGCTTTTTGAAGTTTTTTTTACCCCCTCCCTCTCGGAAGAAATACCCCCCCCCTCCGAAAAAAAAAATCTGGATCACCCTTGCCCCCCCCCCCCCCCAAAAAAAAACAAATAATGAAAAAACAGCATACTTGTAGATGGAGATATTGGACATATAGAACCAAAAATACAATATGATTGTAAAGATTGTCGTGCATGAATTTTCCTACTTGAATGAAGTCTCAGCATTCCTAGAACGTTGTCTAGGGATCTCTTCATTGATATCGCTTCCCTTAGCTATCTTTCTGCCATAATCGTTGGGTGTCGACACTTCACCATCTCGTATACATCTCGGAGCACCACTTGTTGTTCCTCCCCCCTTTTTCTTACCTTATGCGATAAAGCGGGTCTCGCCAGACATGCGGAAGTCAATTTATGAAAGTCAATTTATGGAAGTCGGTGACTGCTCAACAGTTAAATGCCAAAACCTTTTCTTTGATTGGTCTCGAATATTCTGACAGCCGCAATAATAAATTACCATTCATAACACAGTTCAAGCTTTTAATATGCTACTTTTTATCTGACCGTTTTATACCTTTGTTTTATTAGGATAAATCACGAACTATGCTAATATAACAGTCTTGAGAATTATAAGATCATATCTAAAAAAGTTTCAAAAGACAATTTAGAATAGACTAACTCACTTTTGATATTCCATAATTTTTTAAATCATCGTGAAATTTTTAATTACATGGTTACCCTAATAAATCAGATTAACGTTCAAAAAGAGAAAAAATACTGCAACGAAATGCAAAAAAATTACCATAATATTCCTTTTAGACCAACATATTTTTCCTGTTTAATTTTTATTAGATTAAATACTAAGATTAGAATAAAACTAATAATATTTATTAATTATAAAATTAATTAGATTAGATTAAAAACTAATAATATAATAGTCATTAGTTACATATCTAAAAAGTTTCAAAAGACAAGTTGGAATACGTTCTGATAATTCAACATTAGTGCAATCATTGCCAAAAATGGCATGGAAAACATCACTATTACAATCGTCCTGACAGAAGTTTTTGCTTTCTTTCTAATTGTGATTTTGGTCCAAGAGCTTGGCAATTTTATAGTTTCATTCGTTAAGGTTGTTTTTGGATTCATTTGTGATTTTCAAAATGAAGTGTTACTTCAGACGAAAATGTGATCTATCGTTGTTTATGCATCGAAATCAAATTATTTTCGAATTATATGTCGAATTTAAATAGATGTTTTTTTTAACAAATATCAATGTAGCCCAAGAGCTTAACAATTTCTGAGTGTCATTTGTTTGATCATAACAAAATAGTTTATTTACAGTTATTTGTTTGTTTACAATTTTCGAAACAAAGGGTGGCTGGAGATTAATAATTGTATTTATCAATATCTGAATTCAACATGCATCCGAAACAAATCGAATTCATATCGGATAAACATGAATGAAAACAATAGGGTAGGATAACGATATTGAGGATACATTTGAAGAGAATCGCCTCGAGAGCCAGGTTAAGTTTTCTGTGGGTGAAGGGCAAAAGTCATCCCCTCTAAGTCTGAGTGGGAATTTCGGAGCATATATTATATTTTACATTAATTCAAGAGATTTACCTTCTCCTTTTGTTAAAAGATCTAAGGTTGAACCTTTTCAGTGATCATTTTCCCCCTGATCTTATAGTCTTATTAAATAAAATAAAACATCGTATAAAGTAAAAAGCGAAATTAACTCTTAAAACGAGCAGAAATTATTAAAAAGATAAGGGGGGTTCCCCTGCCCTCAACCTTCCGTTGTTTATCCTAAGGTTTTATGGTGCTAATAAAATTCTTCTTCCTCTAATTCAACAGCCCTTGTGTTTGAACAGTCTTTCTTAAAAAATTAGGGCGATAATTCGGAAAGAGTGGGGGATTAAGAGAAAACAACCACCCTCATATAAAGAACAATTTCTATTTGTTTTAAGTTTTATTGTCGCTCTTCAATCTTGAATGATTTTTTTTTATTTGTGTTTGTTATAATAGCATACCCAGGATTACCCTAAATGTGTGGGGGGCTACTGCCCCCTCAAATCTGGCTCTTAGAATCAAAATTAAATTTTTGCACAGCAATGCTTCGGGAAATTGAACTCATTTGGTGCGTTTGCTTTTCTAAATTTCATATTTTGTAGCAAGTTCCTATAGGGGTTTCATATATACTGTATTTTATTGCAAAAATCGGGCCACTTTATTTTTTTACGGGGGGATGGGGTTTAATTCTTATTTCGTGAACTATGTAAATTTTCATCTGCTAATAGCTTTTGACGAACAACTTTAAAATTTCAAATAATTTAAGTCAAATTTTTTGCATATTTAGAATCCACATGCATAGCCTACTAGATCTTGTTATTACATATATTATAGTCAAGTCTTGTTTTCTTAGAGCCTCGTTTTCAATGATTAAGTGTCGCTATTTATTTATACTTTGTTAATGCGAGATCCTTGATCCAACGCTCTCTTAAATGTCAATAAAGGTCACTACTCTTTATTTCAACCCTCATTTTTGTATTAAAGCTCAATATTTGCACAAAAATCCATTTACACAAAAATCCACCAGGCCTCGTCCATAATGGCTGCTGCGTAATTAATCACCACTATACTCAATTTTATCAAGCCTCAATTGAATGAACTTAGAAATAATTTGGAGTTAATGCGTCGATTGAACTTTCAATGTCATTTCAAATGAACGTTCTTCCGATGTTCTAGGACCTTTGGTTTTATACGAAAAATCGTGCAAAAATAAAGAACAAACAAATAAACACGCATCAGAGATCATCCTTCCCGGAAAAAGACGAAATTTTACATATTTGTAGATAAGGGCTTGAAACCTCTGCAAGAAAGTTTGTTCATTTTCCAAATTTGATGATGTAGTTTTTTTTGAAATTTTTCGCCCTTTTTCGATTTTTCCTCCTTTTTTCGAAACTGGGGCAAATTTTCTCAGGCTCGTAATCTTTTTCGGTAACTTTAAACTAAAGCCGATTCCTTTAATGTCTTTATTGTTGTAAAAGCTCATTTTTCTTACAAGGTATACCCCTTAACAATTGTCTCCCCCTCTTCGGAAATTTCCTGACGGTGCCCATGATACCCCCCTTCCAACTGTTTTTAGCGGAAGTTCTCGAAGATTTAGAAACTTTTTCCTAAATTTTTATTTACTGCGCTTACATGCACAAAGAGAAAGAACTTTGTCCCAAGTTTGATACGAATATCCTTCAAATCGGGAAAAGCGTCTATCCACTCCCTGATCAGTTGAATTCAACGGAAAACCGAAATCCGATTCTAATGTAAAAGGGCCTAACGATTTTTTTAGGGGTGACACCCGAGCTTAAAACACTGTTCGAGAGATCTCTAAGCCTACTGGTCTTCTTCTGTTTTAGATATATTTCTACTGCTCATTTTTGTTCTCATAACTGTCTGTATTGGCCTAATTTATCTGATTTCTTATATTAGCTTGATAACTGCTATAAAAATTTGCCATCAGAATACAGGGTGAGCGAAGCTTTCAATAACGTACCTACAAAAAAAGGTGGAGACCTCATGCAACTCAAAATAGTACGACCAAAGACTTTACATTACTATGCTAACTCTGGGTAAAATTACATTAAGAAACTGAGTTGATTTGAATTCCCATGGGTAGAATGATTTCCAATATAGTTATTATATCATAATTCTCTCTTGTAAGCTCTAATTATAAGATGTATCGTACCAACAAAGACAAGACGCATGGAGATGGCTTAAAACACAAAGTGTTACTTTGTGTCTATAGTATTTTGAGGTCTTTGAATACAATCAATGACTTTTAGACTTTCCTTCAAAATTGCCCCTCTGCTTAAGAATTACCCAACTTTACACCTTTTTGCATTCAATTTTAGAATAATATCATCTTGCACTGCTTTTTCATGAAGGTTGCCGTCGACCACAATTTGCTGTTAAGTCGATAATATTTGGTAACGAATGGGACAGAAGAAGCCCACATTCAGAATAAGTTGAAATGAAAATCTGAAATATGGTGGTTGCAATAAGCTACTTAAGATTATGAATATATATGTATATTTTTTAGGAAAGATGATAAGAGTTAGTTTGGTTAAGAGTTAAGAGTTTGGTTAAGTTAGTTAAGAGTTAGTTTATAGAGACATTAGCTTGGCTTTGTAGGTAGCATATTACTTAGCATAATAACACTTATTAGAGTCAGAGGTGCTGTAGATAAAGTTTTAAGGGAAGAATAGTGTGGCTTTAGGAGGAGAGAGGATGCGAAATGTAGTTTTAAAATACCGAAATACAGTTTTAACCGGTTCAATCACCTGTTTGAGGTTTGAAGTCAGATATGGGTAACTGGACACCAATCTAAATATTGCCGTTGTTCTCCAAGATACTTGAGAAAGTGGTCCACCAACGCCTTTATGGTCATCTTACGAAGCATGACCTATTAACTGAGACGCAGTTTGGTTTTCGGAGAGGCCACTCTACTAGAAAGGGGCGAAATTCCTCTAACAGTATACTTTGATTTAAAAAAATAGCTTTTCATACAGAAGATTACAGTAGTTTATTGCGAAGATTGGAATGTATAGGCATAAAAGGATCATACTTAAAATGGTTTGAAAATTATTTGTATGGTAGGTTTATTAACGTTATGATTGATGATGTCACTTCTGTCCCATTTCCTGTTGCTTGTGGGGTCCTACAAGGCTTGGTGCTGGGTCATTTACTGTATTTGGTATATGTTGATACGATGAGGTTTTATTTTCTAGGTTCTGGTCTCACCTCGTTTGCTGATGACACTGCATTAACATTTTCTAGTCAATGTTTGTATAGTTTGATTTTGAAGATTAATCACGTTTTAAAAAGTCTCCATATTTTTATTAGTTTAAGCTTACTCTCTGTTAATATTTCAAAAACTAGTTTTATTTTATATTCAAGAGTAGGTGAGCCGCAGGACATTAATGGAAAAATTTGTGTGCGAAGAAGCCAGTGAAACAAGTGCATGAAACGCGATACCTTGGTTTCTACCTGGATTACAATCTTATATGGAAACGACATTGTGATGTTGTTGCAATGAAAGTCACACAAGGATTTGGAGCAATTCGACATTTTAAGAATTTTTTACCACCACAAATTTTATTACTTTTATATAATGTTTTAGTCCACCCATATATTTCATATGGATGTGTGTTGTGGTGTAGTAACTTTTATTCAAATTTTAAACGAGTACAAATTCTTCAAAACAAAGCTGTACGACTTATTAGTGAATACTTGAAAAAAGTCAATGACACGGAGGCATGTTATAATAAACTTAAAGTGCTTAATGTCGGGCAACTTTGTGACTACTAAGCAGGAATATTTTCGTATCAGTGTTGGAATTGTATCAGTCCTGAGGTATTTCATGGTTTTTACAGATAAAATAAATCACTTCATAGTTATAGTACCCGCAATGCCGACAATCTAGTCACTGAGTACAGAAGTGGATGTAGAGCAGGTTTTTCTGTCAGATATATAGGTCCTAAGGTTTGGAACTCTTTTCCAGTGAGCATTCGAGTGGAGGAGCACCTTGGTTTATTTAAGAAAACAATGCAAAAATTTCTTTTGGGTCTTGGTTCATAGATGATTTTTTTTTTATGATTAGAGATTGGTCATAATTTGGTTGTTTATTTATTATTATTTATTTTCATTTTATGTTTTTTTGCTCGTTTGTTAAGAGTTTGGTTTGTTAAGTGTTTGTTATATATGTGGTCGCCCAGTATCAAGTGCATTAATGTCTTTCTTTGCGCAGCCACTTTATTCAACATACGTTCTTAAAATGTCAAAATACAAAAATGAAATGAATATATACGTTATTCATTCAACTTACAGTTAAGTGCCTTGCAAACAAAGGCATTTCATGATTCCACTATATTGTAGTTCTTTGTCTAAGAAAGTACAGGAACTTCTTTGTGTGGAATTGTTTGACTATTGTGCTATTTGACTCTGACTTTTTGTGCTATTATTAGTGTAATTTTGCAGCAAACGATTGCTATTCTGAGAGGCAGTCTGCACTAGAAGAAGTACGTCATGGCGCACAGGGAATGTATGTACCCGAATGCTCAATAGAAGGAAAATATCAAAAAGTACAGTGTCACAAAGGGACTAGTAAGTTTCTTTCTTTTTAATCTCATCTCTTTACTTTCTCTTGTTTTTGTAAAGTCATCTTGGCAGATTTTGGAAAAGAGTCAATTAAGAGACGTACATTTAAGGAATAGTATTCCAAATGTAGACTTTGTCTGTCCCATGCGTTGCTAATAATAGTGGGCAAGATCATGTGACCTTCCCACAAATTTCGTTTCGGAATTGCAAATGGCAACGAACTTCAAGGAATCTTAATCTAGAAACCCAGTTTAATCTTTTTATATGAAGCCAGCACATAAAATAGACGAAGTCCTAACTTTTTTCTCAAAAACTAATAACTTTAATGCTACAAGGGAGGCTGCACGCTAAACAATATGGAAATAGCCCAAACGCTAAATAATATGGAAGTATCAAAAAACTTCCTAAGTTAAATCTTGACTTGAGCTTTTCAAGCTAAACAGCCATCTCGGGTTAAACTTTTGACCGCAATGTTTCGATACTTCCTTTCGTTAAAAAGTGTCGTTCACGCAGTAGGAGGATTCTTTCAGTTATCAGTTTTCTTTTAGTTTTTTCACCTCTCTCTCTTTTTTTCTTATGTAATCTCAGAAAATTTTGACAACATTTAAATAAAGTAAAGAGTAACGTTTGAACATAAAATAAACATAGATTATCGTATATATGGGGGGGGGAACCACGGTCCCATCAAGATCCTATTCCTTACGCTAGCTTTGACTAGTTCTTTCTAGAACAAGGTTAGCCCTGTCACAGGTTAATGCCTACATGAATTTTCGTGCAAATGGGGGGGGAAGCTATAGTTCCATTAAGGTCCTACTCTCTACGCTAGCTTTGAATAGTGCTAGTGGTCTGAAATACCACAGATTTTCTTAAGCGATCACAGGTCCAGTCACTTTTAACGCTGAAGTGGGATAAGTCACCGGCTTTTGAGATAAAAGACGTCAAATAATACTGTCAGAAACTGGGTTTTACTTAGTGACATAAATTTACGGAGTTTAATGTTTAAACAAATTCAGAAACCTTGGAAAAGATAGGAATAATGAAAAAGAACTCAAAGCAGCTTTTTGTTTCGTTTGTTATAAATTTAAATGTGTTTTGATGAAGTCTCAATGCATTGCAGTGTAGAAAGGCTTTTTGAACAGTTTATTTATAGGCTTATGCGATTCTTAGCAATAAAAGATCATAAGCAGGGAATACCCCTGATTTTCTTCTAGGGAAGAAACGTAACCAAAGTTGAGTACAAGAGAAAAATAAAATAGCGAACTTCAGATTAAGACTCGTTTAAATAACGAGCTCAGATTAAGCGTAGTAGATTTCGGTCCAGATCTTCCCGGCAAGCCATCTGCGTTATGGAAAAGGATTTCGCATCTAAAAATGATGTTGATTAAATAAGTTAGCTAATCTATGGAACTTTTATGTTGCAAATCTGTTGCCTTGCTCATTCCATCGCTGTTGCAAAACAACATAGCTGCTAAGTGTAAACATTGAGCCAAATCACACTGTAATTTTAAAAGTTTGTTCTTTGTTTAACTTCCAAAAAAAAATTCTGGAACCCGTTGTTTTAAACTAAAGTTAAAAATAAATGTATTCTACAAAGGCTCCCTAAGGCTTATTCTAATCAAGGTAGCAAATATGAACTAAAGATAAATTAAAAATGGAGTAAATAGAAGATAAACAGTTATGGATTCCAATGAAAATGTTCATACTTTTGGCATCCTAAACTCTGATTGACATTATAACTTATTTGTTATCATATCAGGTTGTGATGAATCTTTAACTATGTATGCACTTAACTAGTCATATTTTCTTCTTTCTTAAAAGGTTATTTTTTCTAAATGATTTAGATTTTTTAATTTTCCTGTGAAATAATACATCAAAATCAGTATGATTTCTATTAGGATGGGACATTATACCTTAAAATATTTCAGAATATTGTTGGTGTGCCAACGAAACAGATGGGAGACCAATACCAAATACATCTGTCCATGACAGAAAACCAAATTGCGACACTTTACCTCTAGTTCCACAAGTAATTCCGTCACGGACACACAGGACTCGTCCCAGTAATGCAGGTGAGACAAAGCTTACGTTAGCTATTTGGTTTTTTCTTTTTAACAAGATTAAGATTATGCTAATTAAAAATTTAAGTAAAATAAATAAATAAACACACATCTGTGATCATCCTTCTCGGACAACCTACAAAATTTCACATTATTGTAGATAGTGACTTGAAACCTCTGCAGTAGTCCTCTGATAAGCTGAACCTGATCATCTAATTCTCATCAAATTAATTCGTCCTTATGGAGGCGAGTTCTTCTAAATTAAGTATCCTTCTTTCAAAATGAGGCAGATATTTCTACGGCTCCTAACTTCCAATGCGGTTGACTTTAAAGTCAAATAACCTAAAAAATTGAAACCCCAATAAAAAAGTTAATTCTTCCAACGTATAAATTGTTACCAATACTTTTTTTAAGAGCTTTGATTACTATTCTTTAGAGTCACTCCTTATTTATATTTTCTATCGTTACAAACAAAGTTTTGGGTAACACTTGCTTCATCCCCTATGAAATTCCCAGACAGTGCTCATGATTCTCCTCCCTGTCTCCTAAATTTGGTCCCGCAAGCATAAGAACGTAATCTTTTATGTTACAAAAAAAACAACACCCTATTTTTCCGGAACAAGAGTGGAGCTACCACTTCCAGCACCCATATTCAAGCAAAGTCCAAATAACGGGAGATTGGAGATTAATTTTCTACCTTCCTCCACCCCTGACTCTCATCTTTATTTATCCGAAGGTTCACGGAAATTTAGATAATATGGGCATAAAATATAGTTTAGTGAGACACACACACATCCCACCTACACTATGACCTAGCGGCCTTCCTCCATAATACCTTGTACGCAATTATACATTACCCTGCATAATTTTGCTACACCCCCTAAAATTCGTAGAACCTTAAAGAAAATTACACCATCAGATTAAGCGTATCAGAGAATTGTACTGTAGAGTTTTCAAGCTCCTATCTGCAAAAATGTAGAATTTTGTATTTTTTTTGCCAGAAGAAAGATCACGGATGCGTGTTTGGTTATTCTTTTTATTTATTTTTTTATATTTGAACGGAAATTAAAAGTTCTAGTGCCCTTTTTAAATGACCAAAAAATGGAGGGCAACTAGGCCCCCTACCACGCTCATTTTTTTCCCAAAGTCACCCGATCAAAATTCTGAGATAGCCATTTTGCTCAGCATGGTCGAAAATAGATCCACTATGTCTTTGAGGATGATTTAATCCCCCAGAGTCCCCGGGGGAAGGGCTGCAAGTTTTGAACTTTGCCCAGTGTTGGGCAAAGTCGATTGGCTATCTCAGAATTTTCAAACGATAGCAACTCGTCCCGGTTTGGGTCAAAATTGTTGCTTCATGCCTCAAAGTATCAGTTAACGCCACTTTGCTGTGACACAACCTTTTTAGCTATTTAAAAAGGACACTAGAGCTTCTACTTTTTATTCCAATCAGCCTTCTCCCGGTTTTCCAGGACTATTGGTTCAATGCATTAACCCCAAGGGGAAAAAAGTGAACACACTTCCATGAATTCCCTTCTCGAAAAAAAATGAAGGCGATATTCCAAATTTTTGTAGATAGGAGCTTCAAACCTCTGGTACAGCGTTCTCAGATATGCTGAATTTGATGGTGTGATTTTCCTCAAGACCACTTGCCCTTTTGAGGTTGTTTCCCACTTTGTTTGAAAACTTGGGAAATTTTCTCAGGGTGTTAACTTTTGATGTATAATTTTAAAACTTTAAATATTTTAATTATATATTTGAATTCACCAAATAAAGAAGATTCTTTTGTTGTATGAACTGTAATAATAAAAAAAAAATAGAGTTTCGGTCGCTTTTAAGCCGAGTTGCTCTTTAGTTACGGTTCGTTGTCAAAAGATCTGTGACTATATTCTGGAGCACTTGAGAGTAGGCCTATATTCTTTACCTTTAATACGGAAAACAGGCATTCGAGTAGGAGAGGGGGTTTGGTCCCCTCTAAACCCAAAATATTAACAATTTTAGGATTTTCCTGCAATTTTAAAATTTTTAACCCTTACTCCATTGTTTTACTTTTTTTTTTTTCAAAGGTATAAACGCATAGTCATTCAATAATGAATTATAGATTTTTCTTCCGCTCCATCAATTGATATCTTAGTTTGCATGCCAGAAATGAATTCCCCTGACAGGTCACCTGTACCGTTGGACTTTGTGAATGACCTTGGACAATTCCTCGAAGGCTAAATGCCATAGTTTTACAAGTAATTTTTCATTTATTTTGTTGTTTTTTCCTTTTAGGTTGTCCTAAAAAAGCCCCACACCGCATCCAAGAAGAAATTTTGGAATATTTCCGAGAAAATATGATCTCTGCTTTTACAAAGAGTGGCAAATCCTCTAGTGCAGCTTTAAGTGCGAGTAAAGAAGCAGTAATAAAGTGGCAGTTTGCAATTCTAGATAAAAATAAAAACCTGGTAAGGCTATGTAACTAGTATTACCTTAGTTTTAAACTACAAGCTATAAACTATAAAAATATCAAAGAAAAAGGGTAAAAGTTGGTCAAAAACAATATTCATTTATAATACACTTATATAAGATATCAAATGCTTTATTGTAACACTTTGCGAGTGATAAGCAATCCGAGTAAAAAATAAGAGACTGTTTGCACTAAAAGAGGCGCTATCACCTCCCAGTGCCAATATTTCAGGCGTAGTAAAAATATCCCCGGGAATCAAGGAGGATTAGAGATTAATTGTAACCCCTCCCCTTCTAGGCCACCTTCTGCAGTCACCGCAAACTGTTTGGTATATTGCTATGTAGACTCCTTTTTTGGAGCTTTGATTAATACTATCACGAGTCACTCCTTACCTACAGTTCATAACTACGAACTGTTAAATGATATAAAATTACGTAAAACCCAATATTTCTATTCAAACGTCAATGAAAACAAACTTACTCGCAACCTTTGCCTCCTTGCTCTTGCTCTTGGGAATTCCCTGATTGTCGTCATAACGCCCCTCTTCCGCCTCTCCAAGTTTTTTGCCGACAAGCATATGAATGTAATCCTATATGTCACAAAGAAAATTTTTACTGTAATAAGAGTGGAGCTACCAACCCACACCACCCATATTCAGGCTTAGTTCAAATGAAGGGAGATTGGATAAATCTCTCCCTCCTCCTTCCAGACTCTCTTCAATATTTGTCTGGAGTTCGCGGAGAGTAAGAAAAAAAACGGCATAAAAATGGACTTTCTGAGTCATCAGATACCCCCTTCCCTCAAACTATTGCAATAACCCGCCGGCCCTTCTCTATAATAGCTAATACAAAATTTTACATTACTTTACAAGGTTTTAAGAAAAACTAAGTGAATCAATTTTATTAAATAAAGCTATAAAACAAGCATATATATTAACTATTTGTTTCTTATGGACTAGGTGACTCTTTAGGAATGAATGTGCCATCGCGTGGTATTATTGGCTCTGAAACTGGGAAGCTCAATATATTGCCTTTCGGCAATTTTAAATCGACAGGCTGTCTAAGAATCTTCAATCGACTCCAACTTGGTCCTCGTTGGGGTAAAATTGTATTTTTGCGCCGTAATATGACAGAAAACGTCACTTTGCTGGTCCACAATCTTTTTGGCTGCTTAAAAAGGACACTGTAGCTGTAATTTCCACCCGAATGATTCTTCTCCCAATTGTCTAGGATTATTAGTTCGACACGAAACCCCTGGAAAAAAAACAAGAAACAAATAAGGACGCATTCATGCTCTTCATTATAAAAAAAATTGCAAAATTTTTTGCAATTTTGGTTACTATTTGGTTACTATTAAGCTTAGGCACTCCTTACTTCGATTCATCACCGCAGAACTAGATACACAGAGCAGCAGCTTGATGGAACAAAACCATCAGGGAGAAACCAAAAACAAAAAGTCTGCTTTTCCTTGCCCCTCTGTTCCCCCACAAGGAAAATTTCTTAGCGAAGCTCTTGTTCTCAATTACCAGAAGTTTATTTTTTTTGTGAAAAAGAAGACATAACTGAGTCCTTTTCTTAAAGCAGTGACTCCAGGGTAAGACCTCCGGGCTGATGGAGCAGCAGCCTTCCTCATATGTAGGATAGCCCCAAGTAATACAGACGAACAGAAACCCACTTCGTAAGATAAAACTAAACTCTCCTCCCCTCACCCAATGGCTTCAAAAATGAACGCTACAACACAAGAATATTGGGCTAAAAATGTGTTTTTTTATGGCAAGTAAAAGCTTAGGACAGTTTTACTGTCCAGACTCCAACTTTGTTTGCTTTAATTCTTTTCTAAACCTTTTCTAAATAAATCTTTTTTGCATTATTTGGAAGTTAGTGTTTTTCTAAGTCTTTTCTAGTGTTTTTACGGCAAGGGCTTATTTATTTGGGCTTGCTTTAAACAGTGAAATTTTCTAGTTAAATTTTGTGAAAGGCAATAGGTGAACAAAGCACTTGTAAAGTTGTAATTGCCAACTGGCTGTATTGGCTGCATTCTATGAAGTTTTCAGAAAAAGCACTGGTTGAACTTTAGGGTAAAGAGGGTTGGAGGAATTAAAGGGTACCATCCCCAACCTCCTGATTCACGGTTTAATTTCCATTTGTTTTAAGTTTTAATGTCACTCTTCAATTTTATTTGAAAGCCCTTGTTTGTTTTTTATTGACAATATGAAGACCAGGGATAAACAATCTGTGTTGCTTAAATATTACTGCTTTTCTTGCTAACATAAACGTCTGTTTCTAATTTTAGGCTCGTTAGTTTTGCTAAAAGTAATTATAGTCTGGGACTAACAGCCATTGCATTATTCAGGGGGAAATTTCCCGGAAAATACACGTTTCATTTATTTATTGGAATTAAATTTGAGGATAAAACTTGAATTTGTTTTTTAGAGGGTGGAGCCAAACCTACCCAAAGCAATTACCTTGAACCACAGAACTCCAATTTATTCTGTTTTTCAATTATCTAATACAAAAATAATGAATTTCTCGCCGATGTATAAAATTTTACAATTTAAAAATTTCGAAAAGCACGAATCTTTTTCCTTGTATAAATCCACATAGTTTTTTATGTTCTTGCTAGTCAATAGTCAAATTATAGATTTTATTCCATATATTTTTAAGGATGATCTATCATTATATTATTGCTATTATAGGTCATAGACAGGGGTGAAATGAAAGAATTTCGTACCCTATTGAAAAACAGTAAGAAGTTAAAAAAGTGCAAGAGGATAGCTAGCGTATGCGACTCAGATGAAGATAAAAGAGTCACCTGGGATGAAATTAGAATCTGCACAGGACTTATTAAAGGTAAAAGGCTTTCTTCTATTTTAGCTGCCTTTTTTTTTAGCTTGAGCCATCTTTAGATTTTTTTTGTATTTATTTATGAATTTCATTTTCCCGAGTCCTGATATCTTGAAAGACTGATTATATGCAACCTTGGCACGTTTATTGAGCTAGGTTTAGTTAAGGAGCTTTCTGTAAAGTCCTCCGTCTCATTCATCACAAATTATTTACATTTTTGTATTATGTTTGCATACACATTGACGTATTTATGGGTATTTGGTATATTTTCATGCTTATGAAAGAAAAAGTGACAACATTAGTGTGTATTCGCCTTTTCTTGAAAAGTTTTCTTTCTTGTTTTTACATAGGATGAGTTTACAAAGACCCCAACGAAATGTGTAGAGTTCTTCTTTAAGCGTCTTGTACATAACTAAGGTCTTGTACATACTGCTGCTTTGCAGGGGAGGGGGTGAAATTATAGCATGAAAACATACTTTGGACTCTCAGATTCGAGGTCTTTGAGAAATCTCCCTATGGCATAACATATAACTTGAGACTCGAGTTTTCTGTGATTATCTAGTGGTCTCAGAAACCCCAAAAGTGATATAAAACTGCACCGTAATCCTTACAATGTGCATAACAAGTAGATAGCATTATAGGTATGCGCCAAGCTTTAGTCCTGTGGTGGCTCAGTGCGATTGTTCCCTGCTTGGTAACACAGGATTCGGAATTTAACCTCAGCTGTAGCAACCCGCTGCATGACTCAGAATATGATTCCGGTGATCTGATTATGTGAAAGCGATTCTCCATAATCAAACAGTTCGTGGTAACGAACTTTAAGTAAGGAGCGACCCGGCTTAATGGTAACCGAAACTCGAGAAAACGGGATTTTGGTATCAATAGATGCATCGAAAGAATTATACTTTAATGCTGATTTCGAATATATAACTTTAATCAAATTTAGTCATACCCATCGAAAGTTACGCGCCTGAGAAAATTTGGCTGATTTTCGAAAAAAGAGGGAAAGACTCCCTAAAAGTTATAGAACCTTAATGAAAATCACAACATCATATTCAACGTTTTAGCAAACCCTACTGTAGAGGTTTCAAGCTCCTATCTACAAAAATGTGGAATTTTGCATTTTTTGCCAGAAGAAAGATCACGGATTCGTGTTTATTTGTTTTTTTTTTTGTTGTTTTTTGCAGGGGTGATCGCATAGACCACGTGGTCCTAGAATATCGTGGAACAGCTCATTGGAACGGAATTTAAAAGTTATATTGCCCTTTTTAAGTGACAAAAAAAATGGAGGGCAACTAGGCCCCCTCCCACTCTCATTTTCCCCCAAATTCACCCGATCTAAATTTTGAGATAGCCATTTTGTTCAGCATGGTCGAAAATATGATAACTATGTCTTTTAGGATGACTTAATCCCCCGAAGTTCCCGGGGGGGGGGGCTGAAAGTTGTGAACTCAACCCAATGTTAACATATAGTATTGGTTATTGGGAAGTATACAGACGTTTTCAGGTGGTATTTTTTCTGGTAGCTGGGGGGGGGGTCGGGGCTTATATGGGAGGATCTTTCCAAGAAGGAAGTTTTCATGGGGGAAGGGACATTGCTATGAAGAGGGCGCCGGATTTCCCATCACTATTAAAGAAAAAGATCAGAAATTAAATATAAAAAAAAACAAGTTTTTCAACTAAAAGTAAGGAGCAGCCTCAATACTTAAAGCGAACAGAGAATATTAGGTAGATGTTTGGGTTCACCCCCTAGACAATACATTGCTGTTTAGACCAAATATTATCTAGTATTTTCATAACATAAATTTATTCTAAATAACGACCTTTGTAATTAAGGGGTCATTTTTAAAGAATTGGACCAAAATTATAACTTTAGCGTAAAGAGCGAGGTATTGACTAGGGGGCAAACCACCAAATATACTTATTAAAAATCTATGAATTTAGAAGTTCGTTACGTAAGTTAATTCGTAAGTTACGTATATTTATTACTAATAAAAACGTTCGTAGATAAAATTAAACAAGTTTCGAGAAAGCCATTTAACCAAATAAAAGTAAAATTAATATGCAAATTTTGTTTTAATTATTCATGTACGGTGAGCCAAAATCAAAACTTGCATTAATTCAAAAACGTTCAAAAATTAATTAAAAAAAAAACAAGTTTTTTTTAACTGAAAGTAAGGAACGTCGTTAAAACTTAAAACGAACAGAAATTATTCCGTATATGAAAGGGGCTGTCCCCTATCAATGCCTCGATCTTTACGCTAAAGTTTTTTTGTTGTTTAAAAAAATAGAGTTGTGAGAAAGTCAAACTTTAGCGAAAAGAGCGTGGCGATGAGGAGGGGACAGCACCCTTTCATATACGGAATAATTTCTGTTCGTTTTAAGTTTTAACGCCGTTCCTTACTTTCAGTTAAAAAACTTTTTTTTTTATTTAATTATCCAAACAAGAACAAGAAGACAAAATATACCAAACTTTAAATTTGAGGCAAAGTCTAGACCAATGGAAGAGGCCCAAAAATTCGTCAAATTAACCAATCGACAGATAGCATAACTGATGACTCGAAACGATTTCCTTATATTCAATTGTTTCAGTTGATAGGAAGCTATAATTTAAAAAAAGGTAATACAGGAGAATTATAAAAAAAACGAAAATGAACAATAAGAAATGATAGACTGAAATGTAAAAACTTCGAAATTTTGGAGGGAGGTGAAAAAGAGGTAATACAGGTAATTGTAAGAAAGACACACACGGAATGATAGGCTAAATTGTAAAAACATCGAAATTTTTATGGGAGGGGGAAACAGAGGTGATAAACATAAGAAATGATAGGCAAATTGGAAAGTTCAAAATTTCGGAGGGAGAGAGTTAAAGGTTATACCGAGATTATAAAGCAAACACATAAAAAAATGATAGGCTGTAAAAGCTTCAAAGTTCCGAAGGGAGGGGGCTTGCTCTTGAAATTCTTCGCCCTGTGCACTATCTGAACAGACGAGCCAAATCCGACCGTCTGTTATGAAAAACTATACGGGATTCTTTCCCTACTCAGCAGTCTTTCATCGTTTTTTTCCCGGTCTGAACCCAATATCATCGTTGAAGCGACAGGTGTAACCTAGTATAGAGTAAACCATAGTAACCAAAAACTGTCTGTGCCTAGTGAAAAAAAATACCGTTCAACGCTAGTTCGGGAATGGGAAATATGATTTTGATTAATCTTAATAATAAAAGTTTATTGCGAAAAAATTTTTATGGGGATTTAAAGAAAAACTGAAACCATTCGAAAATGCCTTTGCAGCGAAAAGATTGGCATACCATTGGAAATATCATGGTCGAAAACCTGTATAGGAGAATTATAGCCCCCCACCTTAAACAACAAGGAAAATCACATTTTTTTGGCATTAGAAGGACTAATTTATCTCCTTTTCTCCCCCCCCCATGGGTAGTCAGTGATATTAATTCACAGAAACTAGGGGGAACCAAATCGAACTTTTAAAAATCTAGATGGTGAGATTTTATTCTTTGAAAATACCAAAAAAGCTGCTTTTAATGAAGATATATAAAAATTTGTTTTTCGAAACCGGGGGGGGTGTCAAAAAACGTTGGTGGGAGGGGGCAAATGCCCCAACCACAATTGACACCACTGGTGATAATCTTAAACCAAGGGTCGTAGAATTTCGGGGAAGGGTCAAGTTGAAAGGAAATCGCCTTATCTAGTACCATTACTAAGTAACAAAAGAGATCGTGCTTCAGCAAAGTGGAGTTTTCTGACGTTTCGTGGCACCTAAAATGAACAGGCCTCTTTGCCTAAAGATGATCAAGATTCTAGAGAACGGAAATTCTAAGATAACCAATTGATTTTTCATTGTCTAACCTAAACAGTAGGTTTGGGCCCCTTCCCCCCATCTTGAAAAACCACAACAAATTGGTGTCTTCTGCCAATTTGTGCCAAAATCAAAAATTCTGCTGAAAGAGGGCAATGATTCATCATTTGTATAGATATCACATTGCGGGAGAAATGCAAATCACTACACGATTTCACAATCCAGCTTGAAATTGTAAATCTTTCTATTCACCACAGTATGATAGAAGTCTGACAACTAGCGTTTTTATAAAATATTTCTTATTATTTTTTGAAATTTCCAGATACAGAGAGAAGAGTTAAAAACAGGTAATGAGCACCTACCTGATCCACGTACACCCTTGCTCAGTAGAATTTTCCAGGCTCATGCGAGGAAACGCTGATGTAAAGCAAGTACGTAGGCAGGCACGTTCTTCGTTTCTAATATTTGACCAAACAGTAATTGTCAGCTTTTTCTGAACTGGTTATAAACAATTCAACTCCGAAATTTCAAAGAACACAAAAGCTGTGTTCAGCTATTGATTGTGTCTCCAGTGGTATCATGATAATTAAAAAGCAAGAGGTGCAATTTATTATTTTTTTGCAGGCGAAGTTACCCCAGTGCCGGGACCCGGTGGGTCTCACAAGCGTCGAGGAAAGAATCCACTGAGTACATATCTGATCGATTAATCAAAAATATTTTGAGCTGTGGAAGTTAAATCCAGTGACGTCATTCTGGACTACTTCATGTTGTTAATAATGTTTAAATGAGCTTATTTGTAAAGTGTATATAAATGTTAAATACATTTCGGAAGTTAATATATAATTTAGGTTTTCATTTCTCTTGAGTTTTTTGGTGAATCCATATTTGTTTTCCTTTTAGGAGAAGAGAAATAAAAAGGAAGAGAGAGACACTCTAAACATGTCCACATCATTCCTTTTAAGATGATTTTCAACAGAGATTATTAATAAGGTTCTAAACACTAGTCTTCGATTGAAAAGGATCTCTGCTCTTTACTTTTGAGACAATGGGCCTTTGTGCCCTCAGCTACAACTCAGTTTGGCAAGTCCGCCATAAAATAGTTTTTACTAATGAACATATATAGACAGTTAGAGTAAAGTATGAAAAGATGAAACAATTTTTTGGCAATTTTACTGAGGGACATTGTTAAAATCATAAATTATTTAATAAATGAATCTTGAATTTGAGTATTTATCAAGAAAACTGATTCAGAACAGACGAGTTAATTTATCGCCATACAAAATTTTCTGTAATATTCAGCATATATTTTTCAACATGGGACCTCTGGGGATGGGCTGGAGGGAGGGTGGTAGCTTCAGCCTCCCAAGATTTTATTTTAATTTTGCTGGTTAAGAATTAAATGGGTTGATTGTAATGTAAGTGTCAGACAAAATTGAATATTTAGTCAGAGTTTTAGACTAATATTTAGTCAGAAATATTTTTTCGAAGACCTAGATGCACACAGTGTTATTATTTAAATCTGTCTCCTTCCAGCGTATAAAAGCTCAGGTTAATTTACCCCCTGACCCCTCCCATCGACCTCAATACTGCCTTAAGTTTTCAGCTTAATACCCCAGGATGTTCTCAAGGCATTGTAGATACATCATTATAATAACGTGGCAACTATCAGTCTCTTCTGATTTACTTCGAAACTTATTTTTGTTTGTTTTGAGGTTTTAAAAATATACACATAAAACCTTACAAGAAGATATTTGTCTGACTTAGGCGAAGAAACTAATGAATTCAACAGGAGTTTCTTTTTTTTAACTGGGCATTAAATTTATTTTGAATTTCGCACCTCTAGAAAAATCTGCAATTTCGTCACATAAGGAGTCAAAAGGGTCCTTCCCCTCCCCAAAAAAAACTTCGCACCAGCCTATTAGCACCAAGAGCATCATAGCACTATCGAACATATTTTTCTTTAATTTCATTGAAGATTTTTTGTAATTCTAGATTTTTGAAGTTTCCATTGTACCCAATTTCTATGATCTAGAATCGGTTCTTGGCGTTTACCCCCCCCCCCGTGAAAAATAAGGTTTTCCAAATTAGAGAATTTTATTTTTTAATTTCCGTAGGAGGAAGGAACTTTGGAACTTGTGTATTATGCGCCACTCACTCAACTCTACGCTGTGTAAAATTCGAGAACACACCGATTTTTTTTTAGTCTCTTCGTTACTTTAGAAATAAATTTGGGCTATAGATTTGCACATTAGGGTGGGGGGTTAAAGTATAGCTGGTGTGCATGCAAAATGTGTTTGGTACAATTATTCTGCATATTAGAAAGATAGATAAATTAGTGTATTTTAAAGCCAAATATATAATTTGGGCTATATATTTGCACATAGGGGGGGGGTAGGATAAAGTATTTGGATTGTTTGAAGTCAGAAAACAATTTTTTCTAGGTACATGGCCACTAAAAAATTACACAAGAATAGCGAGGTAGGCTATCTTGAAATTTTCTTAACTAAAAAAAAAAAAAAAAAAAAAAAAAAAAAAAAAAAAAAAAATCACAGTAGAAAGTAAAAGTAATATTTCATTTAAGTGTTTTTTCCAAGTGTTAAATGTTTTTTTTTTCAATGTACAATTATTCTGCATATTAGATATATAAATAAGTGTATTTTAAAGCCAAATGTCCTCATCCTCAAAGTGTATATACCTCGCTATCCTTCTGTGATTTTTTAGTGGCCATATACCTAGAACGAATTGTTTTCTGACTTCAAACTGTCCAAATACTTTACCCCCCCCCCCGGAAAATGCCCCCCCGTGGAAAATTCCCTGTGGAATTTTCCACGGGGGGTATTTTCCGAGGGGGGGGGGGTAAACGCCTAGAACCGCTTACAGTATGTACTTTCAAACCATTCTTTTGCTACTTTAGGACAGATGATTAAACAATTAGCTGTGATGGCTAAGATGGAAAAATGATAAATTTTATCTTTTTACAATGACAGTGCAAGAAACAGTTTTTTCAACAAAAGGTAAATTGTAGATATCAGACCTAGCTTTGGTATTGAGCCACGTACCAGAGGAAAGAATGTCAGAATTGTAAAGAGAGTGACAAAAGTCTTAAAGTCCTAAGAGAAAAACAAAAGAAGCGGAGAATGATAATTTTGACCCAATGGGCGCTGAAAGGGAGAGAGAACTGTAAACACTATTCGCATTAGTTAAAATAATGTCAAGAGAGGTATATCCTCTTGTTGATATTTGAGCTATTTGCCTAAAGCTAAGAGAAGAACAAATCAAATCCATCTTCAGGTCATTAGTGTCACCAATTAGAGAGAAGCTCATATTGGGGCAGGTTGAAATAATGAAATCGGTACTTGTCTGCAAATGCCGTACGAATCTACGTTTTCTTATCGACCTTTTGATGTGGCGAGTAATAAAATACGGCTTTTGAAAAAATATTAAAAGGTTGATTCTAGGGTGGCCGGCATTTACCCCTTCCCCCCCGTGGAAAATAAGGCTTTCCAAATTCGAGAATTTATTTGAGTTTTATTTTTTTTTTATTTCCGTTGAGGGAAGGAATTTTGGTACTTGTGTATTATGAGCCACTCACTCAAGTTTACGCTGTGTAAAATTCGAGAACAAACCGGTTTTTTCGTTAGTTTCTTCGCTACTTCAGAAATAAATTTGGGATATAGATTTGCACATTAGGGGGGGGGGGAGGTATAGCGGGTCTGCACGCAAAATGTGTTTGCTACAATTATCCTCCATATTAGATAGATATATAAATAAGTGTATTTTAAAGCCAAATATACGGCCATGAACACATTAAAATAACATAAATGAAAGGCATAAATAACTTTGATCAGCGATCGCCATAAAACACTTAAATGAAGCTACATTAAACTTTTAATAGTATTTAATACTTAGAAAAACGGTCATTGAAAAAAAGTTAACATTTGAAAAAAAAACAATTAAATGAAACATGACGTTTACTTTCTGCTGGGATTTATTTTTTTTTTTTTTTAGCTAACTAAATTTCCAGATACTTCGCTATTCTTCTGTAATTTTTTAACGGCCATGTACATAAAAAGAACTGTTTTCTGACTTCAAAATGTTCAAATACTTTACCTCCCCCCCTTTGTGTAAATATATAGCCCAAATTATATATTTCATATATATTCTGTCACTTACCTTTGTCTTGTCTCGCGTTAAGCTGAAAAAAAAAAAAACTAAAGAAGAAACCGGTTTTGTCCTTGAGTTTTACACAGCGCAAACTTAAATGAGTAGCCCATAATACACAAGTACCAAAACTCCTTCCCCCTACAAAAATTAAAAAAATAAAATTCAAATAAAATTCTCAAATTAGGAAAGCCTTCTTTTCCATGGGTGGAGGGGGGTATTTTCTAGGGGGTAAAGTCACAACGCATTAGCTGAGAAACTTGTCACTGAATTCAATGTTAATTCTTTCCTGGTGAAATTGGTTACCTGTTTCTTTCCAGCAGATGAGAAGAAATTAAATATCTAAAATTATTATTCCTATATCATCCTTGTTTACAATGATGAACCCCAAAACACTCTCCTAGACCCCCCCCCCCCATTAAATTGTTGTTAAGAGCATCGCTAAGGAATTTCCCGACGGATACAAATTTACTGATGACTAAATGGTCACAAAATCTGCTATAAAGACTGAGTAAACCGTCGCTTGAACTACCCAACAGAGTAGGAAAATGATACATGTTTTTGCTTAAACCCTACTGTTTATTACTATTTTTAAATATAAATTTCTAATTTATGGTAAGAAACTAAAAAAATATATGAATGAGAAAACATAGTTCAATGTGAGGGGCGAAACTACTTTTTGCATTAACAATTTTCAACGTAAGGCTCATAGGTTGTAGCGTCCATTGGAATGCTGTTATTAAAATATTCGTGAATCAACTAGCTCCTGTAATTGTTTTTAATGAATTGTGTACTGTAAAATGAAATGTCGCACATATTTGTTGAGCTGAACATTGACTTCAGTCTCCACTTTTGAACAATCAGTTCCACCTCAACTGTAACGGTGTCTTCTTCAAAATGTTGCATGCCACAAGTATGTAATCCAAAGGTATCAATCTCTCCAAAAGGTGATGAACTGTGCCACAATCGAAAGGATTTTTAAGTCTTGAGTGTGTTGATTGATTTGATTTTTCAATTCTGAAAAAATTATAATATGTCCATTATTATTATAAGGAAGCTGTCCTTCCTTGTCAAGGATCTGCTTCAAACAAGTAGGTCAAGGATGTGCTTCAAACAAAAATTTCGAGTTCCTAAGGACAAGCTGAAACTAATATTTCACACTTTCATCCGCCCCTTAGTTGAATATGCTTGTCCGGTTTGGCACTTTGCCCTTACCCCGGATGAAATTGATAGAATAGAACGAGTTCAGAAGAGATCACTGCAAATCATTTATGGCGGTCCCCCCTTACCTTACTCCTTTTACCTCAAGGAATTTAAACTTGAATCCCTTTCTTCCCGCCGAGGAAAATTATGCCAAAGATTTGGCTCCTCCCTCCTTCAACATCCCATCTACCGATCATTCCTTCCCCCACCTTTTGTCCCTATAAGATCTGGTCCCCCCAGGGAAGTGGCTGAGAAGGTTCCGAAACTAACCCCAGTCCACTGTAACACCATGCGCTACAGTAAAAGCTTTGTGCCAAGCTTTGTGAAATATTATAATGATCTCTAGTGTTTTTATTGTTTAGTTTATTTTATCCTGACGAAGTTTTATCAGATAATTTTATTCTCAATCTCAAGTGTTTTTATCCTTTAGTTTATTTATCCTGACGAAGTTTTAATCAGACAACTTTATTTTGCTAATTAATTTTGCTAACTAAGAGACATCAGTTTTGGGCTTTGCCCACGAGAGCTATGTCTTGTTTTTGAATTAAATGAATTTGAATTTGAAAAAGTAGTGATCGTATTCGTTATGGGTAAGATTTCCCCCCTAAAGCTTTACCTTTTGTGTAAATTAGATCATATCTGAAATGGTTCTACCAATTTCTTTATCTTTGTTTTGAAGGTGTAAGTTAAGGGGATGTATCTTTTCGTTTAAGTCTATAAGAAAAGTAAAATCTTGTAACCAAACCACATCTTCTTGCCCTCACTTTATTTACGACTGATTTCATCATATTTTTCATATTAGTGTATAAAAGGTGTTTCTCCTTACAAAGATATATTTCTATAACAATAGAAACAGAGTATTTTTGCAGCATGCAGAAAACACAAGATAAATAAAATAACATCAATCCAAAATGAACCAACACTGACTGAAGGGCAGATCCATGGGATACTAGTTCAGTTTTTCTTCTTTTTATTGTGAGTCATGCATTTGAGATGAGTAGCGCAAATCAGAATAGCCACCCTAAGCCATGTGTTTGGAAATTCTCTGAGAGCTACTAAAAAATACCTGCGAGCTACCAATTTTTATCTTAATCTTATCCCTCCTAAATTTCCGTGTTGTCCTTGAAATTAATTGAACAAAGTTGATGTTTCTACTTTCCTCAGATTCCTCAATAAATTTAGCAGCCCCATTCCAATATGCTTCTTTGATTCCCCTCTACTCGAATATACTCGTCCAGTTTCCTGCCACGATGTTTTCCAGGAAGATTAGAATAAAACCAAGTCAATCCAAAATAGAGCCCTACAGCAAAATCTTTAACTCTCTATTTCTAAAAAAAAGGTAGGTTGGAAACGCTTGAGCTCAGTAGCCTCCGTCTTTCAAAAAATACATTACTAAACCCTCACCTGGAAAGCATTTACTTCAAAACAGGTTTTTTTTCAGGTTCATACATTTTTATTAACAAAAAAACAACTCAATGTGACAACATGTCGAACTAAAGCAATAAGATGATTTAAAAAGCGACCGGTATCATGCATGCCAAATCATCAAACCAATTAAAATGAAAAAAAGGGAAAACAATAATAATAACTGAAAATAATGATAAATATATAATGCCACAAAATATAAAAAAAAAATAAAAAAAAATATCTACAAAAAAAAAAAGAAAAAAAAAAAAAAAAAAGCCTTCTCTCGAACCATTAACACTACCAAATTCCTGAAAAGAAATGATTTTTAATACGGGTTTTAAGTTGCGGCACACTTTCAGCTTGACGAACAGAATCTGGGAACGAATTCCAAACTAACGGGCCCATGTGTCTGGGCACTTGACTCGCTCTCGTTGTGTTCCGTGGCTCAGATGCAAGACTATCCGCACTCCTAGTCGAATAATCGTGATAAAACGAATTAGGCTTAAAAATATTCATAAAAAAATCCGGTGCAAAACCATTCAGACACTGAAATACAAAAACTCCAATTTGATAATCCCTTATTTCACCAACCTTTAGAATTTTTAACTTTCTAAAAAGTGATTCAGTGCTATCAATACCACGATCATAACTTCCAATCAACCTTATAGCCTTATTCTGCAGAACTCGAAATCTTCTAAAATTGCAACTAAAATTACTCGCCCAAATCAAACAACCATAATTTATATGAGGCGCTATAATGAAAAAATACAATAAAAGCAGAATTTTCAAAGGTAAAAAGTTTTTAAAACGGTTAAGAACTCCAAGGCCTCACGCCAGCTTGCATGCTTTGAAGTCGCAGTGTTTTCTCCAACTGAAGTTTCGATCCAAGATGAATCCTAAATATCAGATCTTTTCGACTTGTGAGAGCGGTAGGCCATTGTAAATTATGACACCACGGAGAGTGGGAGCAGAACCAGTCCTCGTAAACATCATAAAATTAGTTTTTGATGCATTGACGCTAAATAGGCTAGCACAAACAAATTCATGTAGGCCATCCAGCGCCTTATTAGCCTTGAACAAGAGCTCTTGCAGCGACTTTGCTGCAATCACTAAAGCCGTGTCGTCAGCAAAAGAAGTAACTGAATCTCCCGGAATGTAGAATTTCATTGTGTCTACAAATATCAGGTACAGGAGAGGACCAAGAACTGAGCCCTGTGGAACGCCACACTATGGGAAACGGCTGAGAAGATTTATTACTCAGAGTTACTCGTAGCTTCCTTTCCCTTTAATAAGATTCAAACCAATTTAAAACACTACCCTTTATGCCTAAATAACACCGCCTTTCAAATAAAATCTTAAAATGAACCGTGTCGAAAGCCTTTCTAAAATCAATTAACTCGCCCATGCACTGCTTGCCATTCTCAAGTGCTGAGTTAATATTTTCCAGAAGATGCTGGACTGCCTGCGTCGTCGAATGTCCTTTCCGGAAGCCAAATTGACCATCGTGTAAAACGCCAATTTTCTTCAGATACTCGTAAAGCCGGTGATGAACAATCTTTTCATAAACTTTTGAATAAATCGGGAGAATTGCTATTGGTCTCCAATTAGATATATCAGTTTTGACTCCACCTTTGTGCAACGGTACAACTTTAGCTATTTTAAGCGCACTCGGAAACATCCCCTTTTCCATAGAAATATTGATAAGGTATACTAGGACAGGAAGCAAATAAACCAGAACCGACTTGAGCGTTCTAAGGTTCATTCCATCAAGTCCTGCACTGTTTGCCTTAATCGTGCTAACAATTTTGCGTACCTCCTCTTCCGTACAAGGCTGGAAATGCATTTCAAAACCTCTTCCTCGCTCATCCACAAAATTGCTTGACTCGAAAACATGGGAGCTTCGTGCTTCTTCTTGAATCTTACAGCCAATTTCAGAGAAATATTGTCCAAATGCGTTGCAGATTTCCTCAGTTTCTTCCAAGGTCCTATTATTTAGCACAGTTTTTGGCTCCGATGGCTTCATAGGGCCTTTTAGAAGATCATTCACAACTTGCCATGTTGCTTTGGGGTTACCTTTACTTTCTTCAAATACATTTGTAAAATATGCCTTCTTTTTTTTCCTTCTTAGGGCATTTGCCCTATTCCTTAGATCTTTATACATCACATGGAGCTCATTATTCTGCGGATGATTCAGATGCTCCTCACACGCCTGATTTCTCATATTGAACAGATTCAGCAGCTCATCATCACACCATGGTTTTCTCGGTTTATTCTTTCTGGGGTTTGTTTCTTTAAGCGGACACGTGCTATCATAAACATTCGACACTATTTGGTTAAACTTTGCAAATGCTTCCGACGGATGATCTTCATTCAGTACGGTTACCCAATTAATAACACTAATTTGTTCTTCAAAATTTTTCAGATTAACTGGCTACAGTTCACGCATTGGTATTTTATTCTTTCTAATATTTTTCTTCACTTCAGAATTCAAATGCAAAACAACCGGAAGATGGTCGGAGGCTGGGCTTATAACAACAGAGCAGCACGCTTTATTTAGTCTCGCTGAAGACACAAACACATTATCGATGAGCGTTTCCGAATGATCCGTGATTCTCGTTGGAATGCTCAAGGTCGGGTATAAATCATTTGACATCATCAGGCTCAAAAAATCCAAATTTGGTCCACGTACATTTAACAAATCAAAATTAAAGTCGCCCATACATATAAACTCTTGACTAGATCTATTTACCTTTGCAGCAAGACATTCAAATCCTTCAGCAAACTCTTCAAATGATGCACTCGGTGGCTTATATACAACAGTAAAAATACAAGCTCGATTTTCAAACTGAATTTCTATACTAAAGGTTTCTATCTTACCCTCCTTCCAAATGTCCAAATCCTTTCTAATTTTCCAATTCAAATCCTGTCGGACAATGAAAGCCAGGCCTCCACGTCCCATTGACTATTGACTTCGAGCAATCTGTTCATAACCTGGAAAGTTAAAGGACAAGAGGAAGGTATCATGACCCAAAAGTGTTTCACATAATGCCATTATATGTAAATTATTAGATCGGGATATAAAATAAAAAATCTCATGGTAAGAAGACGTTAAATGACAATTCCATGTACATGCATGAAATCCAGACCGGCCTAACTCCTCCAAAGTTGATAACTGACGATATTTACTATCAAGAGATGGACGAAAACTAATTTGCGACCCATCATTTACAATATCCGTCAACAAATAATCATCAACATTAAACGGATTATTTTGCAAATCATTCAATCTTCCACTTAAACTACTACTCATATCAACTTACGCAAAAAAGAATCCTATAATTCATCCCTTTTCAGCGCTCAAACGGGACGATATTTATACTCATAAGAAATCAAAAAATAAACAACAAAATAAAAATATAACTAAAGAGCAATATAGAACATCTTGACGAGTTAAACACTACCAAACTACACATAAACAACAAACTAAACGCAGTCTGAAAGCAAGTTAATTCGACGAGCAGCTTGCTCACCCGGAAGCATTGCGAGAACCTGGCCACGATCTGACCATACATTTTTCACGCCAAACTTGTCTCTCGCGGCACTCGGGATATCGCGACGGCGCTTGGTTAGAGACTCAGACAAAAAGATTTTCGAACCAGCCAATTTTGATTTACTCGCAAACACTTTACGGGCCGTCTCACAGGTAGAAAATCTCGCAAACACTGGTGCACCCTTATCGTTTGTCGATCCTGGATTATTCAATTTCGACCTGTAAACCATGGCAAAATCACAATCAGAGATACCGGAAAGCCCCAGCTTTTGCGAGGCTATATTCAGAATGGTCGACTTCAAGTCAACACCCGACTGCTGCTTAATACCGGCAAAAACTAGAGTTTCAAGCTGTTTTTCTAGCTCATAATAATCAGTTTTGACTTCTAATTTTGCAATTCGGTTCTCTAAATTTTCAAACAGTCTTTTAATATTCTTTACTGATATCAACAATTGCTGTAGTTTCGGATTAAACCCAAGCGACACTGACGAGTATATTTCACTCACGATAGTCTCAACAGAAGTTTTCAGAGTTCGGTCGTTTCCGCATTTATCTTGAACTTGCTTAGTAATCGCGCTCATCATTGGTTCTTTTGTCTTAGCGATTTCTTCCTCAGTTGCGACTGTTTTAACTAGCAAATCCGCGGTAGATGGTTCAGAAGAAACTGCTCTCAGCGATGCGAAAGTTTTGGAAGCCGTCTTATAAATGTCCGGGTTTTGGTTAACCTCTTTAAACGCACTTCCAACATTTTTATCAGTTTTTGTAGATGCTTCGCGGTAATTGTCCTCAAACGAGATGAGACTATTCTCCGTTAGGCACGACTCTGTGTGATCTCCATACGCAAAAACTAAGTAGTTGAAAATTCCTTTTTTATCCTTTGAAACTTGGATAATTTCTTAGGGGCCACAGCGGGAATCTTTTGAAATTCGCTAACGCAAGCTCGAATTGTTGGAATTTTGACATTTCTTCGCTACTACGAGAAAAACCAAAAAAGAGAAAAAAAAAATCAACTTATCTTTCATTGGGCAGGCCCACGGCAGCAGTGGCAATCAGCAATTGACGGCTGGCCCGGTGGTCCGCGGAACCTGCTTTGTTATTCACCACCGTACTCTGGCGTCCTTAATCAGCTAATACAAAGTAATTCGAACGCCACACAAATAATAGGACGATCTGTTGATTGCTACCGTAATATAAGTCGTTTTTCTTTTCACAAAACGTGAATTAATTCACGTTTTGTGTTTCTCATTCAATTCATTCATGCTGTTTCTCGGCCTACACCTATCTTGTCTCCATTCGCTGTCATGCTCCAAGACGTACAAGAAACTTAGTCCCCTATATTACTAAAAAAATAATAAACCCCCACATATTTTCCCTCTTTCTAGTTATCTATACTACTTCTCTCGTTTATACCTTTTTTTGTTTTTATTAGTCTTTTTAACTTTTTTTTTAAATACTTACTAGCTCTATTTGTTTTTGTCTTTTTGACATGTTATAAACTATACCTCTTTTTTACCAGCCTTATCAAACGACGGTTTTACCTAATAATAAATAAGTAATATTAATTCTTTTTTACTGTATTTTTCAGCAAATTTCTTTCCCTTGTTTTCCAAATATGAATTTGTTTTTTTTTTGTTTTTTTTTCAATTTATTGGCCTGTACTGTTTCTGCTCAATATTTGTAATCCCTAATACAAATTCAGCCCATTTGCCATTGTGGAAGTAAATTTTTTCCATAAATCTGATCTTAGAATTTTTCAATTTAGCATTGGCCCTTCTCATTTTACAAACAGGATTGTAAATGCATAATCAAGATTGTAAAGATGCCGTTCCACTGGTAGCCAGGTTCGTGAGTTCATAATCTAGATTATGAATTCGACAACTTAGCTTTAAGAAAGATCGCTATCTGAGATTGAAGATCTTGTGAGGTCGTGAGCCGGGCTTAAAAATTTAGCTTTTCCATAATTAACCATTTGACAATCCGGTTTTTAGAAATATCGTGGTTCCACTGGTAATTCTAAGTCTTGCTTCAAGAATCTGGTTTCCCATCGTTTTAAACAAAGTAAGCAGCACAACACCTTTGAGCGACACATATTAGGCTTAGTCGAACTAACACCCTATTCCAGGAAATTAAATGCTCACTTAATGACATAAAATGTATCAGTTATATCATATACTTGTTTTTCTTTCCTTTTTTCGTTCTGCTAACTAACTGAATTTGAAGGAAGCCATAATAACAGTGCAAGAATAAGCCATTCATATTCATGTTTTTATTCCACAAATTTTGAGAAAATCATACAAAATATGCGAGATTTGAAATACTTCTTGTAAAATTAATCATGGTCGCAGAAATAGTTAGAGCCTACTAAAGAGCAAAACCTTAATAGAAAAATACAACTCCTTGATAAGCAAACATAAAAATAGTGGCTAAGCATTACAGGTTACAAGCTAACAAACATAATCGATTTCGAAAAGAAAAAAACATACAGAGGCTTTTTATTTTGGGGTCCACGGAGCTTTACGCTGTTTATCAAATATTATGAGGTCTTCAACCTGCTTTAATTTTTGTTAGGATTTCTAAGATTAACATATCCATTTTTAATATGTCTTTTATGATTTCAATATATTACATGAAATATGCATGGCCAAAGCCAGGGGGAGGAGCAGACAATGCAGCTACCTCCTCCATAGAGATAAAACAGACATCTGTTAGATGTCTGTAGAAAATAGAAACATTTCTTTAAAAATGGAACAGAAAAGTGTCCTACCTTCCAACCCTCTTCCAGAAAAATCCTACTAACCCTCCATTAACTAAATTTCTTTCGGATCTGATTACTGGAATTTTTAAACAACCATTATTTCAGGCTTAAATATTCTTACTTTACGCCTTAATAAATCATAGCAATAAGCTTCCAATAAACTATAATAATGGAAAGTTGCAGAAACCTTACTCCAAAATTGGCGATGGGAAGTCCTCGTATTGTATTCCATAAAGATATTTTGTAGAAGATGAGCCCATGACCTTTGCCAAGCAAACACGCTAGCCACGGTAATTCAAAATGCCACGGTATTTTGGTAATTCCCCTAGCCACGGTAATTCAAAATGCGTTACTTAATGATGCCTCAAAGTGAGAATTATGCTTCAATATCTCCGATAGACTCTTGGTTTGATTTATCTTCTAGCGCATCATTTATCACTAATATTTAAATATAATTTTTCAAAATACATTATTTCTTTTTTCCTACTAGCACAAAAATCATTAAAAAACATGAAGATTTTAATGAAAACATCAGCAAAATGCTGATCTGGTTTCGCTACTAGTTAGCGCTGATTGCCTGGCGACAATTTTTGGCAAAAACAATAGCACGGAAATCAGTACAGAGTATGAGCACTAAAATAAAAAGAGGAGGGTAACGGTACATTTTTTTTATTGAAAGTGGGTAAGGAGGATTTTAGGACATGGTGAAACAAGTTAGCTTTTTATGAATTGAAATATCTCCAAAAATTCTCGAAGACGGCTCTATATTTTTTTTTTTTTTTGGCAAATTGGCATCCTGGGATTTTCTGGCCTGAAAAAAAAAACGATCTATATAGTTTACAATTCGGAGAAAATTCGTTAAGAGCCTTTGACATAACATTGACGTTTCATTATGACGTCGACTTAGTCAGTCATTTTCGGTCGCTCTTATTTCAGTACAAATTGAGAGCTGAAAAGTTAAAATTGAAAGTGAATTGTACTGAACAAAAAGATATTACTGAACAAAAAATTGCTATAAAATATGAATATATAAGCTAAATAGGGACACATGTAAATGAATTGCAGTATATTTGGTAATTTTTCCGTCCATGGTGCAGCGAAATGTTTAAGACAAACATTAAGAGCCATAATATCAAAAACTTTAGGAAAATACAAGGAATTCTAATTTTTCCTAAAAACTTTCAGAGGAAATTCTGAAAGGATGATTTTAGAACAAGCTGAGACAAGTTTCTTATTTATTTATTATTATTTTTTTGAAGTGATGAAAACTAGGTGTAAATGATATTAACAATTTTGAGTTACTATCTCATTGTTTACCAATTTATGACACTATCATTGCTACGATAATTAGCTCCTATGTTTTAAAACACTTGAAACAAAAGTTTCAAACAACTGGCCATTATTAACATTAAAATAGCCCCTTTTCAGTTTTCGGTGGAATATCAATACAGTCGATTTTCCATTTATCCCGTCTTTAACCCCTGAAGAAATTGCAGGGTTTTCTCGTTTGGCAAAAGTTTTGTATAATTCCAAAGTTTTCCCTACTTCACAAATTTCCTGGCAAAAGAGTGTCATGTAGTGTTGGAAGTGCGGAAAAATGTTTCGAGCGATTCATCACAAATTTCCTTTTTTCACAAGTTTTTCGGACAACTTTCCAGCACGAAACAAAGTGCTATTATGACAATAATGGCAAGAAGATTGAAATAGAATAGGGCTAATTAGCTAAAAAGAAGCAAGAATAACTCTTGTCCAAACGCTTTTCAGTTTTCTGTAAAATGTATGTCCTTTCGAATGTCGCACAGCCACAATATTCTAAGATTAAGAGTCTATAACTAGAAACGAGGCTTAAATAATACCATTCTATCAGAACATAGGCTAAAAACTATTGCGTATCACAGCTCATTTTACAAGCTAATCAAACTGGACCTTCAGCAAATCATCAGCAGAGATGCACAGAGCATGGGGCACATATCACACTGGCCGCGTGACCAGATCGTCGAACACTTAATGGCACACTTTCAGTCCACACATCCTTTTCAAAGTCATATGCTTCGACAGAGGCAATAATCCCACGTCCATCGTATCCACCTTAAAAAATAATTTAAAATCATTGTTCAAATTTTATTAATAATCTTTACCTTGCCATTAAGCACAAAAAAAACCAAAAAAAAAAAAAAAAATCCAGGGAGGGTAAAATCAGATAAATCTACATGTACGAGGTTGGGCAATGACGGATTAAGGTCTCTGGGAATCCCGGGCCCTTATTTATACCCGTTGTCAATCATTGCTGCATGTTTTCCCTTTTAAAACATGGGATAGTAGCACAATGGGAAACCTTTGTCCCTGGGACGACACCCACCATTTCACATCAGGAGACATATTTCTGTAGAACCGTTTTGGTTGCAGCTACTACCTTGAAATATTGGTCAAATGTCAAACGAGGCATAAAAGACACAAAAGGGGTTCTGGGCTTCCTCAGATTAGTTTTGTTGCTGAAAAACTACAATGGATCCCAGCATTGAAGATCAAATGAGCCCTTCTTTTATCTTATCATGATCATCAGTGCCATATGGCAGGGTCGGGGGATAACTAATAATGAGGATCGATTAGATTTAATCATTTCGTTAATTTTAAGTTACTAACATTTACCCCGATTGAACATCAGACAAGTGCGCAGGATTATTTTTTGGGGGTTGGGGAGGAGGTACAAAAATAAATTTGGATTCAAAGAAAAGCCCTACCGATGGCATAAAGTTTTGAATCCAAAACTACAAGTTGGAATGCACTCCTTGCTGAAATCATCGGTGATAATGATGTCCATACATCATTCTCTGTATCATACCGCTCCAATGCTGCTAATTGATTGTCCCCATCAAATCCGCCAGCGAGGTAGATGTAGTGTTCGAAGGCAGCACAACCTAAAATGGTTTTATGAAATGATTTTCCAATCAACTGTAAAGCTCGATTCTGACATAGGACAACAATGTCTTTTGCTTCGGGAAAAAAACAGCAAAGTGACACTGTCACGTGCGATTTAGGTGTTAAATCTGATGGAAAGTAAAATTCTCTAAAGAATTCATGGAAAAACCCTTATTTAAAAAGGTAGGTATTTGAAAACAAAACTTTTTATTTATTATAAACGGGTTTTTTCTCACTTCGCACTTCCTGATAAATCAACCCTGGCGAAGCTCTGACCCTCGTCCACAACAGGCCGCTCTAGAGAAGATTAACGGCACTGAAATGTCTTCCCCTCTACGCGTGCACCGCTGCCAAGCAAGAGCATTAAGAAGATATTTTTTGCGGCCCGAGAAACAGATTTTTTGAATTTATTCAAAACAGAAATTAATAACCAGAGACTTGAAGATATTTACTCATCAGATGGAGAGGAAATCCGACTACCGAAGTGAAATTCTTCTCCTGTCTTGGAAAACCCAACCAAGATTCATAGAAAACTAAAATTTAAGGGCGTGGATAAAAGGGTCCAGACTAGAAGAGGTCAATGTCTTCAACCAAGAATACACTCAGGAGGAGAGTCCGGTTAACAGGTCCTCGTACCCATTGAATAGCAAACATAATTTTGGTTTCAGTAAAGTGCAAATGAGATCTAAATAATTATTTCGATTTTGCTTTAAAAAATACTCAATTTTATTTTTTACCTACCCAACAATGTTAAGGGTATAACAATGATAGAAAGAAAAAAAGGAATTTAATAGGAAGTGTCTTACCCTACCGAACGATAACCTAGACCTTACCTGCGCCACTTTTTCGTCTGCTACAGGGAGATACTTGAATCCATTCGTCTCGTTCAGGATGGTAACACTCAACACTAGATAATCTCTGTCGACCATCAAATCCTCCAATGGCATATAATAGACGATTTACAACTGCAACTGCAACGCCCACTCTAGGACTGGCCATTGGGGCCAAAAAGGACCATTTATCTTGAGATGGGTCATACCTTTAATGACGGCAATATTAAACAGTTACAAATTATTGAAAATCTTGAACATACGTAAACATCACAAGAATGAAAACTCCCTCTTAAATGTGTCAGAACGAACTCCCTCTTAAATGTGTCAGAACGAATTTCTTTAACCTTGCTGTTAAACTTTCATAACTATAATAGTACTAAACTTTTTCATGAACATAGTTTAACTTCCAAAACAAAGCACTGAAAAATTTTTTTAGGAGAATAGAATAAGAATAAGCCATTTATTAAAAAAGGATGATATATATATATATAAAAAAAAACACAGGATAGTAAATAGTTCAACTTGCCAGAATGGAAAGAATTGAATGCTGAGCAATGAAACAAGATTATGTTTATTTTCGTAAAAGAAAAAGGAAAAAAATTATATACGATGAATAAATACAAAGATTAACAATCTTTGATGATTTGGCGTTAGAAGGGTGGGGCAAAAAAAAACAAACAAACAAAAAACAACAAAACAACAATCAAAACAGCTTTACCGACAATTCCAAATGGTTTTATGTTGGTTCTAGATTTAACGAAAGTCGAACGTTAAGTAGAATATTTTCTTTTGTCTTTTAAGAGATCCAAAGACTTGATGTTCTTCCACCCTACTTGTTCAATACCTTACATTTTCCCATGGTGAAAAATGTCTTAATTTAGATCTCTACAAAAAATGGCGGAATATTTTGCATACAAGATTCTCAAGGTCAACTTATCGTCCAAAAATTGTTACTAAAGACGATAAATACCACGTACACATGATTTTACAATAATTCTAGACATTGACCCGTCATGGATTTAAGAAATGTTGCACCATCATTGTAAAAAGATAATAATAATTATTTTTCCAGCAGAGTTAATTGTTTAATCACCTGTCCTAAAATAACAAAAAAATCGTCTGAGAGCATATATTGTAAATGAAATAATTACAAGACAGAAAAGTTACGAAAATCCGTAAATTGAATAAAAAACGACCCAAATAATTAGATGCAAAACAAATTTGACACAAGAAGGTAAAAGAAAAGGAAGAATTTCAGTCGAGAAGAAAAGTAAAACGCAACTGTTGAGCAGTTACCTCAGCTGGGCATCAAGCCCTCTTTAATGCGGATAAAATGAAAAAAAAACATGAGAAATAAAAACCGGAAAGCCGAATTTTGAAAAGTACAACGTACAAAGAAACTGCGACCAAATATCAAGAAAAATAACAATAAGTCAAAAACTCTAGAACTGATAACAAAAAATAAATATGAAAAATTCAAACATCCAGCGGTTTAAATTTTAGCGTTATAAAAATTTTGGAGGTATATGAATAGATTTTATGTGTAAAATATATGCCAAGAGATTTTATTAGTGAAAAAAAAATACTTTAAAAAACAATACGTTTAAGTTCCTTGTGAAATACTCGATTTTGGGACAATCTTACAGCAGCAATACTTACCGCTAAAAAGGAAAGATATTCGTATCACTGAATTAGTTAGCTTCAGATTTATCCATTAGCCAAACCAGAATTGTGATATTACTTACACTTTTTTCTAGATAATGAACTAAAAGGGCTTAGAAAACCAAATCTCAAAATGTAATTTGGTAGATAGACAGAGTTGAATTTAAGCTATCGAACAATGGCAAAATTGCCGCCTTTTACTGAAATATTAAAACCACCGGACAGCAGAAAAAAAGAGCATACCGAAAACAAGCAAAGCGCAAACAATTAAAACAAGCGTAAACCCTAACAAATAAATAAGAATTGTTGTTACAGACAATCTCATGGCAAGGCTATTAAATGAAAGAAGCAAAATCTTTCGCGGGAAGAAGCGGATACTTCTATCTCCCTCCCTTGTATTTAGAAAAATAGGATGCGTGGGATGGGAACTTGATGTCTAAAATTAATCAAATTCCCTTAGAACTACTCAAAATATCTTTTATTTTTAACTTTCTTAATAGTAGAAAACATATTTTCGTCTACAAACAAAAACCGTCTAAAACGGACATACTCTGACGATACATTGACATTTGATGCGATAGTTTCCTACCGTTTTTTCTGTTAGCTTGAATCTTTTTTTTCTTTAATGGTTAACCGGATTGTTCTCTTTTTTCTTCTTATTTTTTAGAAGGTGTTATTTAGACTTATTGGGTGATTTGCAGTTTATTGACAAAAAAAGGAGAGAAATATGGAGGGAAATAGAGACATTTCAAACTATGCAGGATTAAGAGACAAAAAAATGTCTTGGGTGGCCTTAATTGCGAATTGTTAATTATTAAATCAACCTTACTCTACAATTTCATTTTAAACATTTTTACTGGTCTATTTAGGTTTGCTTTTGGGGTTCTATATTCCCAAACATGACTCCCAGACTACATTCCAGACGCTAAGGCGTATAGAAGTGCGTACCTTAGTGAAGAGAACGAGAAAGCTTTTTCGAAGTAGAACAAATACCACAAAAAGCACAGCTTACTACCAATTGCGGATCCAAGGGGGAGGCCGGGGGCGACCTTGACCCCCCCCCCCCCTAATATTTGTTCTGGAGCTCACATTCTTTGTTTTTTCTTCTGTTTTTCACTCTCGTTTTAAAATAGATTTGTCAATTTAGTCAATTATTGACACCCTTGTCACATTGGCCCCCGAGATTTTGGCTCTAGATTAGCCCCTGCTGCTCAAATTCTGGATATGGAAGGTCCATTCAATGTTGGTGGGATTCTTATAAGTTGTAAGGTATTATAGGCTGATCCTTTCTTGATAAATGATTCATTTAGTTAAAAAATTAATTTATTTAAGTAGTTATAGGGGTCTATCGTTGTCAACTAAAAAATAATCTTGTCAGAAATAGTTATGAGTCATATGTAAAACATTGTTTACATTATTCCTCGGTCAGCATTACAGATATAAAATGCAGTAATTCAGCATACCAGCACATAATTTGGGATAGGTGGATCCCCTCCTTAAATTAATTGAAAGGCCTAACCAAACTGGAGTGTCCAGTATTTGGGGAGGGGAGCTCAACTATGGAAAAGGTGTCTTAACAATAACACAAATAAATACACGTATTTACATACAATTATACATTTTGCAGGAGATTAAAATCCTGACCCTCCCCCATCCAGAAGGGTACGGTGTCAACGATACGATCAGTTGATAAATTTTGGCCATGTATAAGAAACCAAGAGAGCAGAGGATACAATAAATGAAAAGAAAAATCAAATCGGTGAAAAAAACGAGGAATTTTATCAGCCAGTGGTAACACATGAAGACGCAAACAAGCAAATATTTTGACAAGGACCTCTGCTAAGTCGTACTCAGTGAAAAAAAAAAAAAAAAAAAAAAAAACTATTTTGTTCTCTTTTCGATGATACATGTTTTGGCTATGAAACCAAAAATATTATATATCAAAAATATTTAGGTTTTACGATTTTTAGGTCACTATCTTTAATAAAGGTTTAACCCTCTACTACTATACATTTCTACACAAAAATGAATAGGCAATTTCGTCTAAAAAATTGTCAGAACTATTTTGTTTTCTGTCATTATATCTCTGAAAATTATCAGATCCCCTCTTACCCCCCTCCCCGCCCTGTTGTTTGTCTTTTTTATACGTACTGTTTTTTATGTGAATGTCACGTCTAATATTTGTCCATATAACAATCGGCAGCAAAATCACAGCTCTCTACCGAAATATGCGAATTTATTTTGTAAGATTTTTCGTTTAAATGAATATATATATCCATCTAATCAACGAATTTTGACGGTATAGTACTTTGTATTGGTAACTGTATATTGTAATGCAAGTGTATTTTTATAAGTTAAGGATACGGCACTTCTATAAATCCTTTAAGTATCAAGGGCATGAAAATAGAAGAATTTTTAGACCCCCCCCCCCCCTAGACTCACCTTAGGCTTATTCATACCTGAAAACTAATATTTCCCAAGAATTGTCTTTGGGTTGTTTCAAAACTTTGAAATTTTTAGGGTAGTACCATATTTTCGTAAGTGTTGCCACGCTGAAACGGAAAACCAAATAAGCAAAATTAATTTGTTAAATTTAACAACGCTTTTCGGCCGTTAAAATTCAAATATTAGCGTTCTGTTTGTTCCCAAAGGCAACTAAACCTTTAAAAGAAAGCTGCACTTTTTCATACGTTTGTTTCAATCTACTTTTAGCTTATTTTTGCCGATTTTTCACCTACCCTTTTTTTTAAGTTTAGTGCCTGCTACTACCAGAAACGGAATCACACAATATGGAGGCCTTTTCATTTAAAATTGGATTCCCTTAATTGTTCCCAATTTCAAAAATACTCATGGTTGTGGAAGCTTCTACTAAACCGATTCAAACAATCATATTTCCTTTTCATTGTACTTGATACTTGAATAGTATCCCCTGAGGCTGTTTATCGCACCCTGAAAAGTGAGTTTCAAAAAATGAACCTTTGGATTAAACAGTTGAATTTGAGAGTGGAGCTGGTTCTCTCCTCTCAGCTTAATGAAAAAGGTCTTTATTAAAATAGCCTTAAGATTTTAGCGCTTAGAATTTCCAATGTGGAGGCAAGAAAACGTATATGACCATCGGAAGAGCTAGTTAAAAAAATATCTACTCTAATTAAACTTTACTAATGTTATAGATCGTTTCCAGTTTTAAGACCATTCTACACTTAAATTAGGAGAGGTTGCTTGATTTTTTTTATTTATTTGGCATCCGCCTGTTTTTGAAAAATTACACTGATCAATTAGTATGTCATTAATTAAAGTAAAGAACCATAAAATTACCTTTCTACACTATTTAAGAATACTTTCCCTTGAGAGCCGCCAACTGCGTAAATATAACCATCCAAAGCAGCTACACCATGCCTCGTTCGCCTCTGAAGCATGGGTTGTCGAGGCTCCCATTCATCTTTAGCAGGGTCATACACATCAACCCACTGACAGTCAGAATTTGTACCAGGCATTAAAGTTCGACCTCCAATTACATAAAATAATCCTCCTACAAAAAGAGAAGCGAAGAATTATACAAACACTGAGAAGGACGCATCTTTTTATGATAGCCAGATTTTCGATAATAATAATTTTATTTATCGGTTAATATTTTTGGCAACACAAATGTGGAGAAATTTACAAAAATCAAATCCATTTGATAATTTGAATAAATACTGTCCAGAAATCCGAGAAAACTTGGGATTCAGAGGGGAGATCAGCCCCAAGGCCCTCATGCGCACATCCCAGATTAGAGCCCCCTTCTGAGACAAAGCCTTGGGTCTTAGCCCCTCCCCCCAGGGTTGGATAAGCCCCCACGCCTGGGATACAATCCGAGATATCCTGACAACCCTAAGAAAAACATTTTAATTACACCCACAATACAACATACTTACACTAATGATCATAATTTTTGGTTCGAGAATTAAAATACTTAGTTCCAGACTAACTTTTAAATTAAATGTTTAATTGTCACAGGAATGTTTCTTCTACTTAAATTGTTGGTACAACTATCTTTTAAGGTTTGTTTGTATGCAAAATCCGAAATTTGTATACTGATTTATAATTCAACTTACGCTAAATTAAATACGTAAATCACTTGTTTAAGGGGAGGGGGAATTGAAATATTTGTGCTATTGCCTTTTAGAATTTCTCTGAATACTCGGTATTCAAAAAATAAAATTAAAAAATTATGATAAAACAAGCTGTTACGAATTTAAATTTGGAATATTAACTTTTATGAGATAAACCTCATAAGCAATTAAGGTTTTACTTTATTTTCAATAGTAGAAAATTCCCAAATTTGTTACAAAAGGCTAACTTTGAAAAACCATAGCAGAAAAAGTGCAGGCATTGGAATACTTCTGATTCAATTATTCAGATTTAAAACAAAGGTTATACTCAGTTCACATATTTAGAAGAAATACGTACTTGGCTACGTTTTCTTTTCTTTTTTCTTTTTTAATATCAAGGTACTCCCAGAGGTTCGGCTATAGTACAGCTAGCGTTAAATTACTTTTGTTCTTTCTTTTTTGCTTGAATATTTCGACCGTATAAAGCTTCTTCATGTTTCTTGATCACACTTACTTTTTTCTAGTTAATGTAAGATATTTCTAACGTTGTTTTGATCTAAGCCACCATTTTAAGCCTTACTGTTCTGCTGAGTGATTATAGGGTTTATTATTAAATGCAATCAATTCTAAAAGTAATAATATCAGTATTTAGCCTTTGGCTGATCGACCTTAGAAACCAAATCTATATGTCCAAATCCATATAGTAAACAATCAATGCAAACAAACATACAATAGATATTAATGTAAATGAATAAATAAATCTTAAAACGAGTGAAACTTAAACTGAATATGCAAATCAAGCTTGAAACGAACAAAAATCACTACAAGAAAGAGTTTGGGTATCGCCTCCTTTTTTCACCGTAAAAGTCAAATCCTAGTGCGCCATTGGCGCTTTATTGAAAACTATATATCTTGAACAGTCTTGGAAAGTACAAACAACAACAAATTTAATATTTGATATATAATGACATTAACTTTCTAAAGATCTATCAGTTAAAGATTTTATTTCACTGTAATTTTATTTTCATTTTCAATGCTGTAAGAAGTGGAAAGGAAAATATTTGTAATATAATTCGTTTTCAGGGAAGCGCCAATGACGCAGTAGGCTTTTGGTTTTTACAATTAAGGAATGGGGTAGTATCCAAACTCTTGTTTATAGTGAAACTATATTCGTCTTGAGGAATTTTAGAAAAAACTAATAAATTAAAGTGAACATTTGATGTAAAATGATATTAATTGCTGACAGCTCATCAGTTCAAAATTTTACTGTAATTTTAATGTTTATTTTCAATATTAAGTACAAAAGAAAATGTTTTTAATAAAATTCGTTTTAAGTAAAGCGCCAATGACGCAGTAGGTTTTAGACTTTTACAATGAGAGAAGGAGGCGATACCCAAACTCTTGTTTGCAGGATTTTTGTTCGTTTCAAGCTTGATTTGCATATCCAATTTAAGTTTCACTCGTTTTAAGATTTATTTATTCATTTACATTAGTATCTATTGTATGTTTGTTTGCATTGATTGTTTATTTAATTTCTGTTAGTTCTGAGTTTCATTTATACTTCAATAGCAATATTTTTTTTCGTTTTAAGCTTGATTTGCTTATTCAATTTAAGCATTAATCGCTTTAAGATTTATTCATTTTTGAGATTATTATCATTTTAAGATTATTTCGCTTTATTTATTTATATTATTACTTGTTGTATGTTTTTTTTGCTATGATTGTTTATTTAATTTCTGTTCGTTTTGGGTTCCATTTATTCTTTAATAGTAATTTTTAGTTGTTTTGAGTTTGAAATTTAACAGGTATTTGTATCTGCTGATCTTAAGTTTAAAATGGCGTTTACTTTTCCTTGAAAAACTTCTTTTTCGAAAAGTTTTTTTTTTAATTAATCAGCATAAAAAGCCAACTCTTTTAATGGATTATTTGTTATGAAAATCCCTTGTTTGGAATTTAGGTTACTATTGTGCAGAGTCGCTCCTCATTTACAGCTCGTTACTACGAGCTTTTTGATGGTGACTCAAATTAAGGAGTTTGTAGATGCCCTCCTATGGATTACTTCTGCTAGCAGATTGCCCCAGACATCAACCGTATGCCAGATGAAGATGTTTGACAAAATACCTGTATCCTTTTCAAGATTGAGAAATTAGGAGGTTGACAAGAATGTCATCCAAGTTTCCATTGATCAAACATCTCTCGTCCAGAGGTTCCATTGATTCTACCGTTATTTTTTTTTTTTTTTTTTTTTTTTTTTTTTTTTTTTACTTTAAACCGCGAATTTTCAGTTCTAGGTCGTTCAAGGGGTTGCAACACTTGAACAGTCTTAGTAATTCTTTTACTTAATATTTCTTCTAATATTTTTAATGTAATCCTATTGTATATAGATTTTGCACTCCTCTGCAAAATAAATGAACTACAAGAGAAAATCACAACCTTAAATACGAATAAATGAACACAAACACAAAAGATACATTCATTTTTATTTGAACGAAGTGTAATGTCAGGTCACTGACCTATTAAATTTAAGGTACACATGTCATAAATTTTTTGAATGAGAAAAAAAAATATATATATATATATAGGCGTCATTTGAACGTCTCGAAAGGCAAGCTGACCAAGTCCCCTCTTAGGTTGTAGCATCAAAGCTCTTGATTGGTTTTTAGCTTTGTGCAGTAATAAGATATTACCTGAGAATAAGAACTTTCAGGAAAAAAACAGAATTAGAATCACTTTTTTTCCTTATGCACAATTTACTGAATGGCATTGGAAAATCTCTTTCTCCTACCTTCTGTTTCTGATTTCGTCTTTTACTCCATTATCAATTTTTTGTAACATTAATACAAATCTTAGCGTTGTTATTGTTTTTGTCGCTAATGTGCCAAACATTAAGCATCGTATAACAGCACGGCACAGGCATTTCTTTTTGTTTTGAATTTGTAAATCAATTAGCCATGTATGATTCTTGGCCAAATTATGTTCAGGAAAGGGAAAAGGGGTTCCAGGCGATCTTTAGAGGGGATACAATCCCCTTCCTTTCTGAATGATTGTATGTATTACTTTGTCATTTAAATTGTGTCAACAATGCGTAGTCATTTAGTCCGTTGTCTAAGGTTAGCAGTTTATTCTCATGCATCGAGAGTCACTGACGAGAATTCAAATTCTCTATATCACCGCGCCTCACATATATTAATTTAGTCCTAATACAAAGGTTTGAGAGGGATTATCTTGTTAAAACTCTGTGTGTTAACTCGAGAGTTAAGAGAAAGAATTACAAGAAAACTTTCTAAATTACCTAGAATTGCACCTCCTAAACCAGAACGCGCATGGGGTAAACTGGCCTGAGTGGTCCAAATTTTTTCAATGCCACAATATCGTTCCACATGGTCAATTGAGACGCCACCGTACCCACCAGCAACAAATATTACGCATGGTGAAGCCGGTCTCCTCTCTTTAACCCCTGGACGAATATGCAGAGATAGCTCTTTGAAAATTTTTGCCAAATATTCACGACAAGCAGGGGCCTAGAAACAAGGAAAACACCAAGATGTGAAAAGCAGAATTTAATTTATAAATGGAAAAAATTTGAAGATATTATTACATTGTTTGTTTTTTAGCCTGACATAAATAGAATATATAATATAGTAACCTACAACAATTTAAATGATACACCTATATTTACTCAGCAGGATAATAAACATATAAGAAAGACAAATTT
Organism: Artemia sp. Qi Xiang Cuo; assembly: GCF_049724085.1. Lineage (NCBI taxonomy): Eukaryota > Metazoa > Arthropoda > Branchiopoda > Anostraca > Artemiidae > Artemia > Artemia sp. Qi Xiang Cuo. The sequence goes on from NC_142794.1 coordinate 66,282,159, forward strand.
GGGTAGTGCTTACACACAGAGCCAATTAAATAAATTTTAAGTGAGATTGAAGAAGCTGAGAGAAACAGGAGGAAGGGAGGAGGAGGTAGAGAGACAGAGGGGTAGGGAAGAGTAGAAGGAGAAAGAGACACGATTTTCTTGCTTTTTAATTCATTTCTTATTTTTTAGTAAAGAATTGAGTTTCCATTGCCTAACTGTGCTTATATTTCACATAGCAAAAAAAAAGAAAAAACAAGAATAGAAAAAAATTATTGCAAATTGAGTTCAAACCGAACGATGTAAGCTGTTTTTCTATCGGTAACTCACAAAGAAAGAAAAAGCTACTTTTTGCACTTTTTTCCCCTATTTAAAAACATATTTTCCAAAAAAATCAAAGACAAATAAAGAGCAGATTTAAACCTAAAACACGTAGAAGCAAAACAATATAATAATCAAAACTTAAACAGAAATTACAATAAATTCTCAAATACCCAGAAAACAGATTCTACTATGGACATATAGATATAGGCTATCCTAAAGCGAACGCAAATTAAACCGAATAATAAAATCCAACTTAAACGAGCATAAATTACCATAAAACAAGTTGGGCTACCACCCCCGTAAACTCCCTGAAGGTCAGAATGTCATTTGCACTTTATTGAAAACAAAGAATATTTTAAGCAGTTTCTCATTTACAATCATAAAATTTAAAAAAAAACATACTTGAGACTCCCTGGAACTAATATAATAACATTTAGATAATCAATCTAGTTTTATTAGGCTTGTATGCAGTAATTGTTTATCCGAACTTCCTTCCTTTTTAATACATTTCTAACAACAGCTAAATTATTATAAATTATATTATTTTTTGTTTAATTATTCTACATATTTTATCTATTTTTAAGATATTGTATTTATTTTTAAGTATTTTACTTATTTTATGTATTAAATATTTAAATATTTTTTATATTATGTTATTAACTATAAACAACAGTTAAAATATTTACTGATTCATCAGCTCAAAATATTGCTTCAAAAATACCAATCTCCAATCTAGAAACTTCTTTTTGAAATCAATGTTCTATTTGTTTGTATGAAATAGGATCAAAAGAAAAAATAATGACAAAAAGAACCAATAAACAATGGTAAAATAAGGTTTAAAGTCACAAATATAATTATTCTGATATTTTTTTTTCCTGTATAGAAAGTGTCAGAGATGAAGTGACGTCATTTACTTTAATTTTCTTTACTTTTCTTTTATGACATAAAAGTTCGTTGACATAAAACTTTTGTGTCATAAAAGTTCTTTACTTTTATGACATGACAATTTAAAAAGGAGTGAGGTCATAATAAAGTATATATCGAGGGCCATAATATTAATCCAAATAGTTTCTTAAAGCTTTCACGAGAAAAGAGTCTAGTACTGATACCAAGAGAAGTGATCTATGTATTCCAAGCGCAGGGGATTAAAGCTCAATTTCTGATAAAAGAATGTTGACTGTTTGAATAAACGCTGAGTTCTGTTAAATATGTTGATTTTTAGAGTATATGAACAATAACCAATATTCGAAAATTGCAGCAAGATTATGTCACGAAAATGGAGAAGGATTAGCTTCGGGTAAGGGTTATAATTCATAATTTTAATGTACCTTTAAAGAAAGCTGTTTTTTTTATGTTCACTATATATGCAAACAAATAAGACAAAGGATGATCGTCAAAAGAACTTCGTTTTGAAGTATTTGAATAATAGTAAATATTAGTCAGTGAATTATCATACATATTAGTCATATACAGCAAAATTTATCCACAAAGGGTAACTGGATCAATTTGAGATAAGAATATTTAATAATTCAGTTCATTTAAGGCTTTATTTATAAGAAAAACTTTTTTTCTCTAGATTTATCATTATGCCAACAAAGAAGAAAATGTATGAGCGTTAAAGGAAGATTATGTTGAAGTATCTGACTAATAATACATATCAGCCATATAATTCAAAATTTAACTGGATTAATTTGATTTAGATATACTTGATAATTCCGTTCATTTAAGCCTTTGCTTAAAAAAAAAAAAAATTTTTTCTCTAGATTTATCATGACGATATCATCACTCTTTGATATCATCACGGCGAGGAAAGTTTGCAATATAAGATGAATGGACAATCAAAGCGTCTGAACACCAACGTGAAAGGCTCCTACAGAAATGGGGGGGAAAAATATAGAAAAATCCTCTTTTCAAAATACAATGTCTGAGAGCGCACCCATTATTTAAATGACCATTTCTGAGGACGAGAGTATTATTTCTAATGTTGTCACCGGTACTGTTGGCAAAGGTACTCAAAAGCTAAGAAAAAGGGCAAGGAATAAGAAAAAACCTAGTCAGTTGGCTGGGAAAAAAGACAAGTTTTGCTGAGGCTACAAAACGTATCCCAATCAGGGTGAAAAGCAGACGCATCAAAAGATTGGCAGAAGATAAACAATGCATTTTAATGCAGTGGACAACAAAGTCTTGAGCCAATTCGGCTTTTTGTCAAAAATTCTTCTCTATGAGACTAGAAGAGAACTGATTCAGGGCGAGAATATGACGTCAAGAAAAAAGCGACAAAATGTGTAAAGGGGTTGATAGATGGTGCTAGTATACCTGACCCTAGCAGCAGGAAATGCATCTCCCAAAGAATATTACCACGCAAAGGACCTCGTTAAGGTACGACCGAAAGAAAAGTCGGTCATATGGTGCCCAGCAACGGGTTTTACGTGTGAGAAAAAATAAGTATAACCAGGCCTCATGTTAAGGGAGATGTGAAATATACTCACTTAACTATTGACATAGACTTGGCTGAAGAAATTGAGAAGCGGAATTTCCGACTCAAGATTGGTATGAGGTGACACATGCTTCTTAAATCTCTTTACAGTAGGATTCAAAGCCATTCGGCATAAAGAAAGACACAACCTAGACTCTTATAATAGATGACAAACCGGTAGCAGCAAGGAGGGAAACATTTACAGCGTTGGTAAAGGGATCTTGGATTTGTTTCAAGTTCAATGATGGAAATAAAATTATTTCATTTGAACGTATGTATTACGTACACTTTAGCTGTGTCTCTGTCTCCGGGGAGCAGTGATAAGGAATACCAACATTTGCATGCTTATACAGGCCACATTATTGTCGCCGTCCAATCTTCTTGTCCTGGGTATGCACTTTCTTGGGCTATCCCCACCAGCACAGAAACGTTTCAGTCTTGCGCTTATAACACATAAAGTCTTTGAACAATTTTATTGCGTAGATATGTTTCATTGTTTGTTTTTTTTTCAGAAAACGATCGATTGTCCTTATTTCTCGCATATAGTTCTCAATAGTATAATTGGAAAGATTCTTTAGAATCTCGTTTGGGGGGGGGGGGTCACCCTCAACTCCCCCCCCCCCCTTGTATCCGTGCTTGGTTCATATACTTCACAATTTATCCAAAAAGATTAACTGGATCAATTTAAGGTAAGAATATTTGATAGTTCAGTTCATTTAAGCCTTTACTAATAAGTAAAACTTTTTTCTAGATTCATCATTATGCCAACAAAGAAGAAAATGGATAAAATTTATCCGCTCTCAATACCGCTCTCTAGAGCTATAATGAAAGAAAGGTTGAGGTGGTTAGGGCACGTTGTGCGGATGAAGGATGACAGATTGCCGAAGATTGTTCTTTTCGGCCAACCCTCTAGGGCTAAACGGAAAGCAGGTCATCCCCGTCTGGGGTGGGAGGAGGTCATAAAGAAAGATTTAAAGGAAATGGGTACTTCGTGGACGGGTGTAAAAAGGGAGGCTTTGAATAGATTGGGGTGGAGGAGGATCGTGCGTAGCTGTGTTGGCCTCAGGCGGCTTGGTGCTGCGGTGAGTTATTAGTAGTAGTAGTAGTAGTATATTTGATAATTTAGTTAATTTAAGCCTTTACTTACAATACAAACTAATTTTTTTAAAATTCACCAACAAAAAAGACAAAGGATGAGCACTAAAGGAACTATGTGTTGAAGCATCTGACTAGTAATACATATTAGTCATATACTTCAAGATTTATTCTCGAACAATAACCGGATCAATTATTTGATTAAATAAAAAAAACAAGTTTTTTAAACTGAAAGTAAGGAGCGACATTAAAACTTAAAACGAACAGAAATTATTCTGTATATGAAAGAGACTGTCCCCTCCTCAACGTCTCGCTCTTTACGATAAAGTTTTTTATTATTTTAAAAAATAAAGTTGTGAGACAGAGTCAAAGTTTAGCGTAAAGAGCGAGGCGTTGAGGAGGGGACAGTCTCTTTCATATACAGAATAATTTCTGTTTGTTTTAAGTTTTAATGTCGCTCCTTACTTTCAGTTTAAAAAACTTGTTTTTTTTATTTAATTTTTGAACGTTTTTGAATAAATGCAAGTTTTGATCTTGGCTCACCGTACATGAATAATTAAAACAAAATTTTCATATCAATTTACTTTTATTTAGTTAAATGGCTTTCTCGAAACTTGTTTAATTTTATTTCCGAACGTTTTTATTAGTAATAAATATACGTAACTTACGAATTAACTTACGTAACGAACTTCTATATTCATATATTTTTAATACGTTTATTAGGGGGTTCGCCCCCTAGTCAATACCTTGCTCTTTAAGTGAAAGTTCAAATTTTGTTCCAATTCTTTAGAAATGACCGCTTATTCACAAAGGCCGTTAATTAGAATAAATAGCTCTTATGAAAGTACTAAAAAATGTTTGGCTTAAAGAGCGAGGCATTGACTACGGGGTGAACCCAATTATATATGTAATATTTTCTGTTCGTTTAAAGTTTTGATGTTGCTGCTGTTGCAGTTGAAATACTTGTTTTTTTATATTAAATTTATGATCTTTTTTTAAATAATGCTGGGAAGTGTGGCGTCCCCTTCATAGCAATGTCCCTTCCCCCATGAAAACTTCCTTCACGGAAAGATCCTCCCCCATAACCCCTGACCCCCCCCCCCCCACGCCCAGGAAAAATAGCCCCTGAAAACGTCTGTATACTTCCAAATAACCAATACTATGTGTTAACAGTGGGTAAAGTTCATAACTTTCAGCCCTCCCCCCGGGAAGTTCGGGGGATTAAGTCATCCTAAAGGACATACTTATAATATTTTCGAACATGCTGAACAAAATGGCTATGTCAAAATTTTGATCAGGTGTCTTTTGGAAAAAAATGAGCGGGGGGGGGGGCCTAGTTGCCCTCCATTTTTTTGGGTAACTTAAAAAGGGCACTAGAACTTTCAATTTCCATTCCAGTGAGCCCTCCCACGATATTCTAGGACAACTGGTTCGATACGATCACCCCTGGGAAAAAAAAAAACAAAAAAAAAACAAACAAACAAATAAACACGCACCCGTGATCTTTCTTCTGGCAAAAAATGCAAATATTCCACATTTTTGTAGATGGGAGCTTGAAACCTCTACAGCAGGGTTCTCTGATACGCGGAATATGATGGTGTGATTTTCATTAAGGTTCTATAATTTTTAGGGGGTATATCTCCCTTTTTTCGAAAATCAGCCAAATTTTCTCAGGCGCCTAATTTTTGATGGGTAGGATTAAACTTATATATTTGAAATCAGCATTAAAATGTGATTCTTTTGATGTATCTATTTGTATCAAAATACCATTTTCTAGAGTTTCGGTTACCATTGAGCCGGGTCACTCCTTACTAACAGTTCGTTACCACGAACTGTTTGATAATTCAGTTAATTTAAGCCTTTGTTTAGAAGAAAAACATTTTCTTCTAAATTCGCCAATAAAGAAGACAAAGGATGGGTATTAAAGGAACTATGTGTTGAAGCATCTGCATGTGAAGCATCATATACTTCAAAATTTATGCGCAAAGATGAGAAGGATCAATATGAGGTAATGAGGAACTATGCGTTGAAGTATCTGATTAACAATACATATTAGTCATATAATTCACAGTTTATCCAAAAAAATTAACTGGACAAACTTGAGGTAAGTATATTTAAAAGTTCGATGCATTTAAGCCTTTGCTTATAAAAAAAACTTTATTTTCCTAGATTTATTATTATGCCAACTAAGAAGAAAACGGATGAACGATAAATGAAATTTATGTTGAAGTATCTGACTAATAATACATATTAGTCATGTATTTCAAAATTTATCTACAATGATTAACTGGATCAATTTATGGTAAGCATATTAGATAATTCAGTTCATTCAAACCTTTAGTTGCAAGAAACACTATTTTTTTAGGTTCACCATAAATGGCAAAAAAAGAAGACAAAGGATGAGCAATAAAGGAACTATGTGTTGAGGCATCTGACTAATAATCCATATTAGTCATATACTTCCAAATTTATCCATAATGGTGACTGGATCAATTTGAGGCAAGCATATTAGATAATTCAGTTTATTTGAGCCTGTACGTACAAGAAAAACTTTTCTAGTGTCACCATATATGCCAACAAAGAAAACAAAAGATGAGCATCAACGGAAGTATGTGTTGAAGCAACTGGCTAATAATATATATTAGTCATATAATACCAATCAACCAAAAGTACTTTTTTTTCTGGAAACAAAGCATCAACATAAAGAGTCAAGGCGAAAGAAGTACGGTTTTCCATTGGGAAATAAAATGTCCAAACATTGTCAAAAGGAACCTAGAAAGTCCTAGAACTATAAAGACATCAATTTACCTTCTCTAGCAAGTCACATTTGGCCATTTGTTCTACAATATATGAGGGAGAAAGAAATTGACATCTAACAGCGCCAAGAATGGCCTCCATTTTTGGCCGTCTAGTTTCCTCATCAGCTCGAACCCAACGGACCACTGCTTCGTACACTTCTCTTTCGTCATTTATATTTAATCTATCATTTTGAATTAAGTCTACTAATTGACAAGGGGACACTTGTAAAAATTCCTCTTCTTTCGTCACCTGGAAGTGTTAAAACCATTATTCATTTTCCGATCAGGATAAATATTATAGATATTTGGGCATACATAGAATCTTTTGAACCTTCACTAGTTTTTTTGTATTCCCTGCTTTTTGTATCATGGTTATATGAAAATTGCAACTTGTAATCAACATCTTGACTGACGAATTAAAACGCTTTGAACTAGTTTTATTTGGGGTTTCAGAAACTCGCATCCCAGGGGTGGGAAACATGAAATTAGGTAAGAATTTATTTACTTGGGCAGGAAGGATGGGGTGCATAGGCAGGGAGCAGGGCTCATGATGAATAAGGTAGCTGCTAAAATTTGTCTAGGTTGAGATGGTATTAATAATAGGATGCTAGTGGGTTTCATTGCACTAAAAAATGCAACGAAACAACAAAATTAGGTACTTGTGTATTATCCCGAACACACTCAAGAAGTAAAACTAGGTTAATCCTAATGAAATATACCACAACTCAAGAAGTAAAACTAGGTTAATCCTAATGATGAAAATATAATAATTTAGAAACAAAATTAAGGCCACTACAACAAAGAATTATGGAAAGCAGGCCGCCCAGAACGCATTATATTAAATCGTTAACCGCCTCTATATATTAAATATTTAATTAAAATATACGTGCATCCAACTTTTTCACGAAAGAATAAGCTAATTATAACTGAACATGAAAGAAAAAGTGGTTTTACTAAGATCAAACAAAGTAACTTCTTGAGTGTGTTCGGAATAATATACAAGTACCCAAAATTATACATGAAATGTGGAACGTTCTGATTTATTTAATGAAAATAACAAACCGTTTCGCAAAAGGAATAAATCAGTAAAGCTTACCAAAATCTGTACAAAAATTTCCCCAGACAGGACATCATGCCCTTTGGACGACAAGTTCTCCAAAAGCTTAATTCTTTGGGGTTTAGACATGCAAGTTGGGCTGTGGAGATTCAAGACTTGGCCTTGGAACGCATTTCATACTGATTTCTCTTCCTATTTTTTTAATCAGGAAAACTGATAACTAAAAATTTACCCATAAGAAAAATGAAAATTCTCACACTGGCCCCTTTGCGGCACAGGTCATGGATACTTTACACACTTATCTATCTTTAAGATCCGAGCTGTTAGCCCCAGCAAGGCCACACCCAGAGAGGGAGGGGGGGGGGGTTGAACTCCCCCCCCCAAATGTTTGTCTGACTCGTAAAAACGTAACAAAAATAGATATAAACAAATTTTGTATGCGTTTTTTGTTTTTTTGTTTAACCCCCCCCCCCCCGAAAAAAAATCCTGGGTACGGCCTTCAGCCCCAGCATAAACCAAAAATTTTATTCAGTGAAAAGTATTTGGTTCTAGTGAAATTGTTGCTATAAAATGAAAAAAAAATCCTTAGGTGTACCTCTTATTTAATGGGAATCGAAGCGTTCAATTAGTCGAATTGCTTCACATGTAACAAGTCGAAATAAAACCACAAAGCCCTAGATTCAAAACTTCAACGGCGTAAAACAACATACCAACGCGAAGTGAGTTTGTATGAAAGCCTTTGCAGCTCTGTAGAGATCTTGACAACCATGCTGTTGCGCAAAATTGGCAATTCCTATTACGTTGCTTGGATCAAGATGATGTTCAAGAAAGGCACAACACGCCTCGACAATTGCATTGACCTGCAAACACAAAATTTATAGAAAAATTTTATGAAAAGGAAAAAATAAATAAATGTAGGGGAGACGTGGGTTCGCTGGAACAAGGGTACACTGAGACATGTGTACTTCCGCAAGAAAATATGGGGTAAAAAAAAGTTGTCTATGCGCATCGCGTTTGCCATCTATCACTAAAACTGTGGACGAAAAATAGTGACTGTTAGATGAAATTTCTTTCAAAGTTTTGAGGTGAGAAGTTTTTCTGTGTATTTTGAAAAAAAAGCCAGTGTGCAAGATTTTGAAGTAATTTAAGGTAAGCTCAGTTGGGGAAATGCATTAGTTCAGTTGGAATTGATCAATTTCTTGGCTTTTTGTTGATATATTCTTCATTTTGGCCGCTTGCCATCTACTGGTAGAGAAGCAATTTTTTTCTAGAACAGTGTCTATATGGTACTCTGGGATATTTGGTTCAGGGTACCTAATGACACGTCGAGTACATTGTGTCCCACGATACCCAAATGCTTACAAGCTGCTAGTAATCCTTAAAGAGTGGGAAGGGGGGGGGGGCGCTAAATTTATTTAGGAGCTGAAGGAGGGCGATAGACACATTAGCTGTATGGATGATGTCTTTAACGGGGATATCCCACTTTAAATTTGAAGAAATTGTGACGTCAAGTAGTTTAAATGAGGACACAGAAATTTCAGGAGGGATAGGATTGAGACAACAGGGCGAGGATTTGAGGAAACAAACCGGCAATATCATGAATTTAGAGGGGTTTACTGTTATGTCTAAGTCCAAGGCGTCATCTTCAATTTCATTGAGAATACTCTAGGGTCGCTTATTAAATTTCTGAAGCAAGTTTCAACAACCATCAGATCATCAACAAATTTCTATTGGTCAGGAAATTCCTTCGCTAGGCTGTTAACAATGACTGAAAAAAGGAGGGGGGCCCCCTTTTTTCGACCAGTTTTATCTTTTTAACTCTTTTATTGACTTTATGCAGTTAAATTATTTACATTTTTTTAGTGTCCCTTTTAATTTACATATATTTATATCTCGTTCTTTTTTTGTATTTATTCGCTTACTTTACCCGCCTTTTTTCTAGTGTCCCTTTTAATTCTTTTTCTGATTTGTATTTGTTGAAGTTTAGTTTGACAAGTTTTTTTTTTTGACTTTTTAATTGACTCTCTACAGTTTAATTATTGACTCATAAATTATTTCTATTTATCGTTGTTGTTTTTTGCATTTTTGCCAGTTTTAGTGCAACCATATGATTTTTCGACTCCGAAGTCCGAATTTGGCCCTTTCTGGGCTTGTGGTAGATATTTTTAAAAATAAATATCTTATCTTATCCATCTAGCTGGGCTTAAACCTGACTATATCCTACATAAGTCCAACTCAAAATTATTTAAACTACAGTAAAACCGAACTGTACCCACAATCCGTCATTCTTCTCTTTTTCATATTGTCAACTCTTACCTTATTCAGGATGCCAAAAATCAGGAAGACCAACGCATCATTGTATGCTTAGAAGGCTGGAGATATGAAGAATGCAATTTATGCTCATCTAGATGGGATGCCACTCCGAGCGGCTGTAGAAGTTTATAGCATAAAACAACCTCCCTCGGCAGATATGCTAAAGCATATCGTGATGCGACAGACGACAGACGAAGAAAAAATGCAATTTTCTTTCACCCTTGGCTATGACAACAGAAGGGTATTTTTAAGTGAACAGGAGACATATCTTGACCATTATATACTGTAGGCTGCAAGAATGCACTATGGTCTAATTAGAAAGAAAGCAAATAGAACTTGCATGACAATTGGCTAAGATGAATTATGTTACATACCCTGCAAATTGGGATGAAGAAGAAATTGCTGGTGAAGACTGGTTGAAAGTTTTTCTTCAAAGACATCCCTCTATCTCACTGCGTCGACTGGAGCTTACCAGCATTCATAGAAACCTAGGATTCAATCGCCTGGCTGTTGATGTATTTTACAACAACCTTTGTGAGCTGTACTCGAAGCTCAAGTTTCCTGCTAGTCGTATTTTCAACATGGATGAAATAGGGTTCACAAATGTCCGAACAAAATGCCAAAAAGTGCTGACTCCCAGGGGTGCCAAAAAAAAAAAAAAACTTGCCTGGGCTACTTCACAAGAAAGGGGGAAGCTGGTAACAATGGTTGGAACAGTGAGCGCTATGGGCGGATTCATTCCGGCTTTCTTGATCTTCCCGCGGACCCGTTTTGTTCTCAGGCTTCTTGATGGAGCTCCTCCCGGAACTGCTGCTGTTGCAAGTGGTAAGCCTGGTAATGCCTGGATGACAAAGGACTTGTTCAGGCAGCAATAAGAGCATTTCATTTCTCATGTGCATCCATCCCCTATTGAGCCTGTCTTACTTCTGATGGATAACCATGATAGCCACACAAGTTTTGATGCAGTGTCGTATGCTAAAGAAGTAGGAATACATCTACTTACCTTTCCACCACATACATCTTGAAAACTGCAACCTCTTGATGTTTCAGTGTATGGCCCTATAAAAAATTACTGGTGTCAAGCAATTGAGAAGTGGCTGAGATCTCACCCTGGCAGAGCAGTGACTGAGTACAAAATAAGTCAGTTGCTTGGAGAGTCCTTCCCAAAAGCATTCGCTCCCGCAAACATTGTCAGTGGGTTTTCACAGCCTGGTATCTTCCCTTTCACCACTGATGTCTGGCCAGAGAGTGATTTTCTCCCAGCTCTGCAGACTACAAGTAGAGCACCTCCTTCTACACCAGAGGAACAGTCAATTGCATGTGAGGATGATTTGTCAGAGACTGATGGAGTCGTGGGTGACTTGCCTCGCCAATTTCAAAATTTATACTGGTCCTTGCTTGTTCAACCAGAAGATATAGCTCCACTACCAAAGAGAGAAGCTGCAAATCGGAACAGAGGCAGAAAACCTGTTCAGTCAAAGGTACTTACATCTACACCCGTGAAAGATGCTATTCATGCGGCAGAAACTGAAATGAGACAGAAAAAAGAAAGGAAGGAGTCAAAATTGAAAGGGAAAAAAGCGTTGTGCAAGAAGTCAAAACACCAGCCAAAAGAAAGACATGACCAAAAAAAAATACTTAACCTCAGTAACCAAAGTGAAGAGGAGCAGGGTGTTGTGTGTGACGATAACTCGGAAGACTCTTTCTGATCTGAAGACCTAAGGATTGCTATGGATCAAAACAAAACAGATGCGATAAAACCTGGTGATTTCGTTTTGGTGGAGTACAAAGACAAGAAGGGTTCAAAATTTTATACTGGTGAGGTCCTAAAAGAACTAGGTGATGGTTACTTTGTCAACTTCCTGAAAAGGCAACTCCCATCTTGGAAGTTTGTGTTCCCCAGTGAAAGAGAAGAGGCCTTTGTGAATGCTCAAGAGGTCAAATTGCGTCTTCCAGTTCCTAGGGTATATGGTGGGACTGAACGCGTTTCAAAGATGATTATTTTTTAGATTGATCTATCTAAATATGCGGTTGAATGAGAGAAACTGGCAAAATTATGTTGCTGTAGTGCCTACCTTTTTGACTTGTACCTGAAAAGTTTTTGCATGTTTTGTAACATGTTTTTTCTTAATAACTGAAAACAAATTTGTATTAACAACTATGTCCCAGAGTACCTTGAAATTGTACCATAGCACCCAGCTCATGGGTACTATGGGACAAAATCAGTGCATTCAGAAAACGAACGGGCTCAACCTCTGTTATAAGCTTTGAAAAATAGAAAAATATATATTGAAATGGCGAATGATTAGGCTATTTCAGAGCCGGTTGATTCAGTAAAATCGAGTCAGAAATGCCTGAGATATACATCTTGAAGCTGAACATGTCCCAGGGTAGCCATATCTCCCCTATTTAATTTCTCAATAAATCAAGAACACCAATTCATATACACATGTCCAGCCCTTAAAGGGAGGGTATCAAAGTAACAAACGGAAAATTATACTTCTAAACTCTAATTTCTAGAATTTTTCTAGAAAAATACTCGCGGCCAACCTTAGACCTCCGTCCTTTCCAACAGCAGGCATTAGAATCTAAAAAATTATAACAAACAACTTTCTTTAATTTACACCCTTTTGGCTTATATCTTACAATTTAACAGCTTTTTAACATTTTGTTTTTCCGTTTATTTTGTTTTAACTGCTTATTTTCGGTAATTTCATGATTTTAACACCTGGTTTTTTGTTTCTCTGAGTTTTAACAGCACGTTTTTTGTAATTCCAACTTTTAACATTTCACTTTTTTCATTTTAATTTTTAAATTAGTTATTTTTATCTTTTTCAAGATTTATATATTTCATCCGGGACATACGAATGTATCGGCATTTCCGGAACTCACAGCCCTGACTTTTTTAGACTGTGGGGTTATATAAGGATGCTTTTGGGTCGGTCGTCCTCATTGACTTTCTTTAATTTTGGCCTTTTTGCTTATATCTTACCTTGCCATACATTTTTAAAGTCACAGAGAGAGGGGGCACCTCACGACTCCGTATAGGGACACCAGAGAGGCCTCTTGACATCGCATAAGGACATAGGATACGCTTCGTCCATCTTGGGGTCCTTATGGGGCTTAGGAACGTCTTTCTTTAATTCACACCTTTTTTGTTTATATTTTACGATTTATCGGCTTTTTAAACGTTTTGTTTTCCGTTTGTTAAGTTTTGTTCGTTTTCTGTATTTTTCGTTTTCTGTTCGTTTGTTCGTTTTCTGTATTTTTGTGATTTTCGTTTTCTGTATTTTCGTTTTCTGTATTTTCGTTTTCTGTAATTGTTCGTTTTCTGTATTTTTATGATTTGATCATTTAGTTTTAGAGAAATTCAAGTTTTATAGTACTTAATCTTAACTTTTTTCGAAATTTTAATGTTTCACACGGCATTTGGCTACCCAGCGATCGCAATATCTTTTTAGCCATTCTAAGTGATCGTAAGAGGATTTTTTTTATATTGAGGGTAGTGTGAGGATTAGGAACGGATAATAGGGGGCACAGATGAGCAAATCGCCGCAGCCTGTAGAGGGATAACGCATGATGGATGTTTACTTTGCCGACTTGGAGTTTTCTGTGGTTGGTTTTTAGCCTTTGGTAAGTGTGTTGTCAGAAATTTATAGTTTGCAAGGTTAAGTTTGATTTTCGTGGTTTCTATGGTATATTTCTTAGAATTACTGAGTCCTACTGAGTCGTATTCTTAGTAGGAGGCCTCCCCCAGGCTACTCAGCGCATCCCAAGGTGGTGGATAGGGGAATGTCCTACAGATATGTAGGATACCTCCATAGGAGGCGCGGACCTAAGGGGGACCTAGTTCCTGGGGGTCCATAATTGAAACTGGGACACCCTAGCCCGGGGTCATAAATACAGGCGTAGGAGGAGGAAGGCCCCTAAGATGTACACCGTATAGGGCCCACCTGCGTGTGGACACTTCCCGGCGGTTACAAACCCTCCCCCAGCAATGGGTCAAATTGTTTGGTGCTGCAGAACACCGAACGAGAGGATCCCTTTCTAGAGGGACAACTGTGAAGGGCAGATGATCCAGAACCATGGACAATGGCCTCTGCTAAGGATAGAGAGGAATTGCATACCGCTATCCTGACAAAAGTGCCACGAAACTCCTTCTCTTTTATATGAAATGGCAAAACATAGAATAAGAACCTGTGCTACCGCGTCCGGGGCAACCATATGTCTGATATCTAGAGTAATAAATAGTAGAAATGATAATAACGATGATAATGATAATGTTTTATTTACCGCGTCCGGGGCAACCGACGATTATTTAACCGATTTGATGACTTTAACCGAAAGACATCACTTTCACTCAGAAAGTTAAACATACGAACACTTGCTAAACCGGGAAACAAGAAATTAATTTGAAATGAAATAACCGCTACCATCGGGATATTATTGGATTATCAGAGGCCCACCTTCCTTTAAATGGAATAGAAACCATAAACGGGAACAGCCTCATCACCTCAGGACGAAGTGACGGTGTTCACCGTCAAGGTGTTGGCTTTCTACTCTCAAAACGTGCTAAAAAATCTCTACTTGCCATAAATCCACTCTCAGAGCGTATCATTACTGCCGGTTTTAAGGGATCCATCGCTAAAATTTCTATCATCCAAGTTTATGCCCCCGCCTCTTCCCGGAGTGACCAAAATGTAGAAAACTTCTACGTCCAGCTCCAACACACAATAGACCAGGTGCCCAAGAAGGATGTTCTGTACGTCATTGGGGACTTTAACGCTATCGTCGGACAATCAAATGCAGGTTTCGAAGACGTAATGGGCAAGTTTGGACATGGAAGACAAAACCTTGGGGGGAAATGGACATAGATTTCTGTCGTGATAACAAGCTTTTCATTACCAACACAATGTTTCGACATATAGAACGCAGAAAGGTCACATGGAGATCCCCAGACAGCCAAACCTCAAATATGATTGACCTCATACTGGTCCGTAAGTGTTGGAAGTCGTCAGTGCTGAATACAGTATCTTTGGCCGGTGGTGATTTTGACTCACACCATGTTCTAGTCATGTCAGAACTCCGTATGCGCCTCCAAAAACCCCAACCCTCTAGGAAAAGCTACCCAAAATACCGTATCGATCTCCTAAAAAACATCGAAACAAGAAACAAATATAAAACTGCTCTCTCGAATAGGCTGTCAAGCATCCAACTCACGGGAATCCCAACCACCAAGGAAGTCGACCGCCTGGTTGGTGAAAGCGCTTCAATCATCAGAGAAACGGCTCATGAAATCTTAGTCCCGCTCTGATAAACCATGGATCACACCCAAAATCATCGATATCTTTGCTGAAAAACATATTCACGCCAACAAACAAGACCAACAAAGCCAGGATGAATACAAGAGGTTAAAACGTCTAGTAGAGAAAAAAATACGACAGGCTCTGCGCCAATACGTCAACGACAAGTGCTATGAATGCGAAGACGCCTTAAAAAAAATGACAGCCACTACATGTAAAAAAAAAGTACGAGAACTGTCGAAAAAGAAACCTGCGGCAGCAACAACCCTGTTAGATAAACATGGATAACTCATCCCAGATTCTGAGGAGAGGTGGGAACGCTGGAAGGAACACTTTTGCCAGAAACTGAACCCCACAATAACCCCTGGCCCATCTATCCTACTGTCTTTTCAACTTCCGGTGTACCCAGTAGATCCAAGTCCACCACCATTACGAGAACAGGTAGTTGCTGCTATACAATCCTTGAAAACAAATAAAGCTCCTGGCCCAGATGGCATACAGTCAGAACTACTTAAGTCGGGCCCAGAAGAACTGGTTGACATCTATCATAAAGTCACAGTAGGCATCTGGGAAACCGGCCACTTTCCCAGATCTTGGGCGAAAGCCATGATTGTCCCCCTTTACAAAAAGGGTGAAAAAGGCGAGTGTAATAACTACAGACCAATTAGTATAACCAGCCAACCGGCAAAGATCCTCACGAAAATCCTACTTGACCGACTAAAATCCCTGACAGACCTCATTTTAGAGGAATATCAGGCCGGCTTTTGAAGAGATCAATCTACTATAGATCATGTATTTTCCACCCGGGAACTGATGGAGAAAAATATAGAAATTGCGAAAGAATTGCTCTTATTTTTTATTGACTTTAAACAGGCCTTCGATTTAATATGGCGCAACGGGCTTTGGCGCATATTTCTGCATTATGGAGTTCCCAAAAACATAGTAACGTTGATTAAATATATGTATTTGAACTTCTGTACCCAGGTTCAGACGCCTGAGGGATTGACAGAAGAGGCCCAGACGTCAGGAGGTGTTCTTCAGGGTTGCCTCCTATCCCCTCATCTATTTAATCTGTTTCTAAATGCAGCTTTACCACTTTCTGCATTTAGAAACACGCAGACGACATCGTGAAAATTAACAGTTATGAACATCTCCTCCAAACAGACACAAACGAGATAGTGTCAGCAACCGAAGCCCTTTGAGATGGTTGTTAACACAACAAAAACGAAAGTCATGCGGGTATACAGAGACTCTGCAGCCAGAGCCACACAGCTAACCATAAAAGGAGAGCAAATTGAAAATCTAGAATCTTTTGTCTACCTCGGCAGTATTTTAACCTCTAACAACGATTGCTCAAAATCAATTAGGTGTAGACTGGGCCTTGCAACCAGCAGCTTCAAGAGCCTATCATCAATTTGGAAAAGTAAATTACTATCAAAATCATTGAAGGTCCGGTTCTTTAACTCT
This sequence comes from Artemia sp. Qi Xiang Cuo, assembly GCF_049724085.1. Taxonomy (NCBI): domain Eukaryota; kingdom Metazoa; phylum Arthropoda; class Branchiopoda; order Anostraca; family Artemiidae; genus Artemia; species Artemia sp. Qi Xiang Cuo. Next base: position 66,298,968 of record NC_142794.1, read on the forward strand.
CTCATAATCCCCATTGCTATGTATGTAAGTAAAACATGGTCAATCAAAGCTGATGACGAAAACTCCGCATTTGAAACAAAATGTCTCCGTCGCATAACAGGGATCACCTACATCGACCGAGTATCCAATGAAGACCTCCGTAAACTCCTCCACTGCTCATACACTATCATGGACCGAATTAGAAGTCAGCAACTCCGCTGGGTTGGTCATATGCAACGAATGTCATCAAATAAACTCCCCAAAATCATGTTTGAAGGACGGGTAAATGGCACACGACCTCGTGGCCAACCTGGCAAGAGATGGTACGACAACTTCAATGGCCAGAACCTCCCCCAACTCCTGCGTCTTGCACCAGATAGAACCGAATACCCTCGCCATATCCAACAACTAGTGAGAAGAGAAGAAGCCCCAATGCAGCCACAAAGGCCGGATGGGACATATGTCATTTCTTAGAATTCCAAAATGCATGCTGACTGAAACTTATAAATTAGGATGTCTAGTCTAGTATTTCATGGTTTGACTTGTGTGAAGCTTATAATTGGGAGGTTTAGTTTGCTGTTTCGTGTTTTATCCTGTCTGAAATTATGAAATTGGGATGGTTTGTTGGATTTTTCAGGATTTTCAGACTTGGGTTTCTTAGCTTTTCGTGGATGTATGGTGCCTGAAGCTTATTATTTGATACGTTTACTTTGATAGTTCGTGGTTTGACTTGTCTGAAATTTTGATTTGGGATGTTTAGTTGGCTGTTCGGGCTTTACCAGTGTTAGATTTCTTAGCTTTTCGTGGGTGTGTAGTGTCTGAAGCTTATTATTTTGGGTGGTCAGTTGGCTAAAAATTATAAATTGAGATGCATAGTCTGATATTTCGTAGTTTGACTTGTCTGACAGTTATTATTTGGGCTTTTCCGGGTTTGGTTTCTTAGTCTTTGGGTTATTAGAACTTTATGGTTTGATATGTTAAGTTTGCTATTTCTTAGACTTTCGTGGGTGGGTGTTGTCTCAAACTTATAATTTGGGATGTTTCATGCTTTGACTTGATGACTTGTGTTAAATTTAGGATTTTAGATATTCAGGTTGCTACTTTGACCTATGCTTAGCTAGATTTCTTAGCCATTCGTGGGTGTGAGGTGTCTGAAGCTGAAGATTTTTTGCGTTCAGTTTGCTATTTCGTTGTTTATTTTCTTAAAACTGGGGAGGTGTGTGTTGGCTGAAACTTATAAATTGGGACGTTTATTTCATGGTTTTACTTGTGTGAAACTTATGATTGAGATGTTTAGCTTGCTATTTCAGCCTATTCTAAGCTAAGCATCTTAGCATTTGTAGGTGTGTGGTGCCTGTAACTTATTATTTGAGATGTTTACTTTGGTATTTCGAGGTTTGACTAGTCTGAAAGTTCTGATTTGGCCCTTACCGAGCTTCGTTTCTTAGTCTCTGTATTGTTATAAATTTATGGTTTGATATATTTCACGCTTTGACTACAATTGCCAGCTACCCTCTTGAACATCAGAAAAGTTAGTTTAGATTCAAGTTGTTTTGTTTGTTTTTTTCTTCTTTTTTGTACGCTGAAAATGCCTTGTTCTATACGGGCGAAATATTCGTATGATTTTTCTTCTCTTCGTTTCCTTAACTGGCCAAAGACCCCTTTGTCATTTTATGATGCATTTCTTTGTTTTGTCATGGCTGGTCAGTTTGGCTTTGGATCTTTTGTTTTTTCTTAGAATTAATTAAAAAAAAAATTTCCACAAAATAAGTTTTTCAAAGAAAAGTAAAGAACTCCATTAAACAAAAAATGAGCAAAATAAAATCAAATAATCTATCAAGCGTGAAACTACCAAAAATCAGCACGATAAATAAATGAAACCCAAAAGGAACAGAAATTACAATAAATAACCGAGTCAAACTCAAAACGAGCAGAAATAACATAAGTTGGACACAAAACCCCTATGCCTTCCCATGGCCAGAACATAATTTGCACTTTACTGAAAAAAATACAAGTGAATGCGCATTGTCAGTTTAATATACATAGACTGATATTTAGTCATCAAAATGTTATTATTATTTGATTTACTAAAGTTATTTAAGTAAAAAAATTTATATTTTTTTCAGTAAAGCGCAAATTATGATCTGGCCTTGGGAAGGCATAGGGGTTTTGAGCCCAACTTATGTTAATTTCTGCTCATTTTGAGTTTGACTCGGTTATTTATTGTAATTTCTGTTCGTTTTGGGTTTCATTTATTTATCGATGCTTATTTGTGGTAGTTCCACGCTTGGTAGATTATTTGATTTTCTATTTGTTCATTTTTTTTGTTTCATGGAGTGCTTTACTTTTCTTTGAAAAGCTTATTTTGCGGAAATAGTTTTTTAATTAATTTTTGTTCGTTTTATATTGACATAATCTTGTCAGAGAAACGAAAATAATACTTTAAATCTTTTCTTCTTTTTAAGAATTTATATTTTGGCCTGCTATTTGTATACTAGTGAAACATTTTAAGCAGTTTTTAACGACATACACCCTATTAAAACTCAGGACACAAATAGTAGTGCTTAATTTAGTTTCATACCTCCTCTAATTGACCTGAAATGGAAAACTTGATACCATTCGCGAAAAATTCTGCTTACTTTCTTTGATAGCTTGAATACACTTACGCTATTTTAATTTGGTTCAATTTCAAGAGCAGAAGCACCCCTAAAAGTTTGAACATAATACCCTCAATTATTCTTCGGATGCTGCTGAGATACCTTATTGGGAATTAGCATTAACTCAATGCATTTTGATTAAATCTTATGGCAACATTTAGTTTTTAAACATAAAGTCAAATGGGAGGGTGGGCGTGGGAGGGGGATTAGTTTCCCTCCAATCACTTTCGACTATTAACAAGGGCACTAGCCCTTTGAATTTCCAATCGAATGAGCCTTTTTTGAAGTTTCTACGACAACGCCTTCTATAAAAAACCTTATATGCCCCCAGGGCATAACTTACAACCCTTGCCCTGAAGACGGTGGGGGAGTGTCCTCCCCCAAAAATAATTTCCATCTGGAAATCAACTACGCAAAACAAAATGGCTATCTCAAGATATTGATTGGATGTGTTTGGGGGAATGATGGGCGTGGGGGGGGGGTTAGTTGCCCTCCAATCACTTTCGACGATTAAAAAGGGTACTAGCCCTTTGAATTTCCAATCGATGAGCCTTTTTTGAAGTTTCTAAGATAACGCCTTCCATAAAAACATTAGACACCCCCAGGGCATAACTTATAGCCCTTACCCTAAGAGCTGTGGGGAGTGTTCTCCTTAAAAACGTAATTTATATCAGGAAATCAAGTATACTGAACAAAATGTCTATCTCAAAATTTGGATTGGATGTATTTTGTGAAATGGTGGGCGTGGAAAGGGTGTTAATTGCCTTACAATCACTTTCGACAATTAAAAAGGGCACAAGCCACTCTAATTTCCAATTGAATGGGCCCTTTCCGAAGTTTCTACAACAACTTCTTCGATACAAAGTGCTCTGCTCTAAAAGGAAAAAATTATTAATGATACATTGGGCCAACATCATTCTTATATGCCCACAGGGCATAACTTAAAACTCTTGCCCCGAGGGTTGTGGGGGAGTGTCCTCCTCAAAAACATATTTTCTATCTGGAAGTCAACTATGCTGAACAAAGTGGCTATCTCAAAATTTTGATTGGATGTGTTTGTGGGAATGATGGGCGTGAAGGTGGGGGGGCCAGTTGCCCTCCAATCACTTTCGACTATTAAAAAGGGCACTAGCCCTTTGAATTTCCAGTCGAATGAGCCTTTTTTGAAGTTTGTATGACAACGCCTTCATTAAAAACCTTATATGCCCCCAGGGCATAACTTAAAACCCTTGCCCCAAAGGTTGTGGGGGAGTGTCCTCCTCAAAAACAAATTTTCTATATGGAAATAAACTACGCTGAACAAAATGGCTATCTCAAAATTTTGATTGGATGTGTTTAGGGGAATGATGGGCGTGGGGGGGGGGCTAGTTGCCCTCCGATCACTTTCGACCATTAAAAAGGGCACTAGCCACTCCAACTTCCAATCGAATGAGCCCTTTTTGAAGTTTCTACGACAATTTTTGTGCCCGGATCAGGAAGTGCCCGGGTATGGAGAGAGAAAAAGAGAGAAAACATTGTGCCCAAATCATTAAAACTACGTTGAATAATCTGACTATCTCAAAATTTTGATTGGGTGTGTTTGAGGGAATGATGGGCGTGGGGGGATAGTTGCCCTCCAATCATTTTCGACTATTAAAAAGGGCACTAGCCCTTTGAATTTCCAGTCGAATGAGCCTTTTTTGAAGTTTGTACGACAACGCCTTCATTAAAAACCTTATATGCCCCCAGGGCATAACTTAAAACCCTTGCCCCAAAGGTTGTGGGGGAGTGTCCTCCTCAAAAACAAATTTTCTATATGGAAATAAACTACGCTGAACAAAATGGCTATCTCAAAATTTTGATTGGATGTGTTTAGGGGAATGATGGGCTAGGGGGGGGGCTAGTTGCCCTCTGAGCACTTTCGACCATTAAAAAGGGCACTAGCCACTCCAACTTCCAATCGAATGAGCCCTTTTTGAAGTTCCTACGACAATTTTTTGTGCCCGGGTCGGGGTTTTAGTGCCCGGGTATGGAGAGAAAAAAAAAGAGAAAACATTGTGCCCAAATCATTAAAACTACGTTGAATAATCTGGCTATCTCAAAATTTTGATTGGGTGTGTTTGAGGGAATGATGGGCGTGGGAGGGCGCTACTTGCCCTCCCATCATTTTCGACGATTAAAAACGGCACTATCACTTTGAATTTCCAATCAAATGAGCCTTTTTTGAAGTTTTTATGGCAACACTTTCTATAAAAACCTTATATGCCCCCAGGGCATAGCTTACAACCCGTGCCCCGAGGGTTGTGGGGGAGTGTCCTCCTCGAAAAAGATATTTTCGGCCTGGAAATCAACTACGCTGAACAAAATTGCTATCTCAAAATTTTGATTGGATGTGTTTGGGGGAATGATGGGCGTGAGGGTAGGGGGGCTAGTTGCCCTCCAGTCACTTTCGACTATTAAAAAGGACACTAACCCTTTGAGTTTCCAATCGAATGAGCCTTTTTTGAAGTTTCTACGACAACGCCTTCTATAAAAACCTTATATGCCCCCAGGACATAGCTTACAACCCTTGCCCCGAGGGTTGTAGGGGAGTGTCCTCCTCAAAAACATATTTTCTATCTGGAAATCAGCTACGCTGAACAAAATGGCTATCTCAAAATTTTGATTGGAGTTTTTTGGGGGAATGATGGGCGTGGGGGGGGGGGGGCTAGTTGCCTTCCAACCACTTTCGACTATTAAAAAGGACACTAGCTACTCCGATTTCCAATCGAATGAGCCCTTTTCGAAGTTTCTACGACAACTTTTTCGATACGAAGTGCCCGGGTATGGAGAAGAAAGAAGAAAAAAAAAGAAAAACAAATAATACATTGTGGTCACATCGTTATTTATTCACATCGCCTATGATCTGGGAGATGTGTGTAGCTGAAACTCATAAATTATGATGTTTGGCCTGGTATTTCATGGTTTAATTTGCGTGAAGCTCATGAATGGGATGTTAAGTTTGCTATTTTTTCCTATTTTGAGCAAAGTTTCTCTGCCTTTCAAAGGTGTATTGTCAAAATCTTATTGTTTGAGATAGATACTTTGGTAGTTCTTGGTTTGACTTGTCTAAAAATTATAATTTTGGAGGTTTAGTAGGCTGTTTGGGCTTTTATAGTTTGGTTTCTTAGCCCTTCATGGGTGTGCGATATCTCAAGCTTATTATTTGAGATATTTACTTTGGTATTTCGTGGTTAGACTTGTCTGGAATTTATTATTTGGTCTTTTCCGAGCATCGTTTATTAGCCTTTTATAGGTGTATTGTATGGAATTTATGGTAAAACTTTTCATTTAAAGTTTAAGAAAGCAAAGGAAACATACCCGAGAAACTTTAACAGAAGAGGTGAAAACACCTCTTGCTTTTAGCCCCAGCTTGGGATATATAGCCTAAAGTAAGGTTCCCCTTAGGAATAGTAATATAATGGCTTTACAAATTTTCCCGTCCCTTTTGGAGCACAGTGACACATTTCCTATTACCACTAGGGGATATAAAAGTTTGAAAGTTGTCCAGAGCTTTTTTTTCCAGTCCTCTGTTATAAGTTGGGATACTAGCATTCCTCCTAAAATGAAATTATTTATAAGCTGGCTTAGGACTGATCTAACTTGGATGGCAACTATTAAGTCAGCATCGGGTCATTTTTCTTTGTTGACTTAATACTGAAGTCCACCAACTATCTATTCACTCTACTTCGTTCATTGGCGTCAGGGGAAAATTCCCCTGGTCCTCCTCAGTTCTACTTGGGCTAGATGGCCGATTATAAGGGGTTTCAATTAGCATTTGATGTAAGTGAGCCGAATTTTTTTTCTTTATAGCAGTCATAGTTTTTTGGTATTTTTTTTCTGTTGGACATATAGAAGTGAAATCGTGTTCTACGATAATCAAAGAATGACGGAAGATCTCTCATGCGCCATTCCCACGAACAATCTCTCATACCAAGAAGAAATTAATGTTAAAAGTAACAGCTCTTTCTGTCTTCTTGTTATGGAAGAGATAAAAAAACAACAAAAAAACATGTAAATATAATAAATCAAGAAACAGCATAATCGTCTTGATATATTAACAAACAACGTAACTCAGCTATCAACAGGACTTTTCAAAACATATTTTTCATTCCTGACAACCTACGAATATTTATGTGGCGGGATATTGGATTTTGATTTTTCTATGAAAATTGCATATTGCACAATTTACTTAAATAGATTAGTGTCTGTATAAATTGAAAATTTGTGGGCAATAGCAACAACCTATTAAACTATTAGATTTAAGGGCGTTTTTCGAGGGAATACGCCGGGTTCCATATTTAGGAGTTAAATACATGTTTAAACAATGGCCAAATTATATAGAATATCAGATATTGGATAAAAAATTGCAAGAATCACAACCTTTTGGAACCACTTGCCAGGAAATTCTCCTTTGCATGTGCCTTATTAATAATTAAAGCCATTATTTTTAATATTGCTTTATTATTACTTAATAAGGTACAGAAGGAAGCAAGCAACTATTTCTGCAATTCTGCTTTTTGTACTTAACAAAGACCATTGTATGATACACCTAGAGACTTCATTATTTCATAAGTACTTACATCATTTTACAGAGAAAATTATCATTTAAAACGTTCATCCTCTATGATTTTCAGGAACCCTATTTTGTAGAGCGGGGGGGGGGGGGGACTAGCCCAAAAAATACCTTTTTATCTTCAGAATGACTAAATAGAAAAAAATCCTCACACCTCCTACATTTTAATAATTAGTACCACTGACACCTGCAGTTTTTATTTATAGAAGTACACAACGATGTCAATTCACGAAAATTTCGGGGGGAAAGAGATGCATTTTTCAACATCTAGGGGGGCAAATTGTGGTTTTTTTAAATAAGAATACTCCATCCTTGTGACAACCCTGGATTTGTGGCGGATGTTTGTCTTCTCATTCTACGAGTCTTCCATATTATATGTCTGTTATTTGCAAATAAATCAGTGATAGAAATTATTGCGACTTTACCTGAAACATGGTAGCAGCTGGCAGTATTTGGCAAATGGAGAGCTCATTGACACTAATTTCACCAGTATAGATAAAGTTTAGTAACTTATGCATGACTGTGGGACAAACACCTTGAAGTCTGATTGTATGGGCTTCCATTTCTTGACAACCTGATGTGAACATTGCCTAAAAACAGAAAATAACTTGATATTTCTTGAAATGAATCTGATGGAAACGAAAATATGACATATCTGATGTCGATATTTTCCATTATGGCAACATCTTCAGTCTTCATAACTTTGAATGTGCGGACTGAACAAACCACAAGTAGACGTTTTATTGCTGGGGCAGCAAGGTGTCCAACCAGAATTGCCGCTACTGATCTATCTTTAATTTTAGGAGAAATTAGAAATAAATTTAAAGCATATTGCTCCGGAATTAAAAAATTTTATATCTTTAATCCATATTGGAGTGTTAATAACTCGTTACAAGTGATAGATTCTTTGGCGAATTTTTCACCTAGAAGAGTCGATTAATTTGATTTTACTACTTTTTATAAAAAATTGTCACTAAATTTTTTATTATAAAAATTGAAAATGGTGATAAAGAAATCTTTTCTTTTTTCTAATATCGGATTTTTTAAAATTGATACTTATAATGAAAAAGCCCGATGGACGAATTTCTTTAGAAGTACTATTAATTCAAGATGTTATAGCTTGGATATGGTATACAATTTATTGGAATTTGTTCTATTTAATACATTTATAAGATTTAATGGGAATTTATATAAACAAACTGTAGGTATTCCTATGGCTGGGAATGCGAGTCCATTCATAGCAGACCTGTTTTTAAGTCAATTAGAACATGAATATATTATAAATAAAAATAGCCCAATTAATGTAAAATATAACCTTTCAAATAATAAAAGATATCTGGACGATCTCTTGGTCATAAATTGTGCAGAGTTTATTGAGATTTCAAAAAATATTTATCCACAAGAGTTAATTCTTGAGCCTAGCTATGGGATGGGACACTCCGACCATTTCTTAGATTTAAATATTAATATTTCAAATAATTATAAATTAGTTTTTAAATTATATAATAAAACGGATGATTTTAATTTTGAAGTAATTAATTTTCCATTTCTTGAAAGTAATATACATTCAAATATTACTTATTCGGCTTATTATTCCCAATTATTTAGGTATGCAAAAATATGCAGTAATTACACAGATTTTAAAAATAGATGTAAAAAGCTGAGCGAAAAACTTATCTTAAGAGGTTTTTCTGCCAAAAAAATTAGTTGGCAATTCAAAAAAATTTAGTTTTATGTATCATGAACTTTTAAGTAAATATACAAAAAATTATAAAGAAATACTGAATGATATTTTAATATAATTTCTCTTGCGCTTTTCTTTTTTTGGAAGTTTGACTTTGTAGGGGTTTTCAAACAAGCTTGAGGATCTTTAAATTGGTAATTGGTTCCAGATACCAATAAAAGATACATCTGGACATGTCTTCATTTGTTCCAGAATGGTCTCTTTCAGTGACCTCTGGGATTTTGTTATGGAGACATTGAAACACTTTTTGTATGTAATTTTTAATAGCTTGACTAGTATGCATGTATTTCACAAGTTTTACCTGACATAGGGTTACCATATAGATCTTATGGTAGAGGCTCCACCGTGCTGGGTAAAGAATGTAAAGCCTCGAAACCCGTTAAGGCAGGTGGCATTTCTTCTGATGAGCCCTAAATGGAAGGTTCTACTTGGAAATATTTTGCTAGATTTAAGGTGCTTTTGCTGGTAAATTTACAACGACTTATATTTATTGATGACAACTTTGCATGGATTTGGACTTTTCTATTTGGTTGACGGTTCGGGTATACTGTTTGGTCCTAGGTAGTTGGATAGATGGGTAAGGTAAAAGCCTCGTTCAAGTGCACATTTGTCTCAATTGCTGGATTAGGATGACAGGTTTTTTTTTTTTTTTTTTTTTTTTTTTTTTTTTTTTTTTTTTTTTTTTTTTTGCCAAGTAATTACCTCTTAAACATAATATATATATATATATATATATATATATATATTTTACGATTTTAGAGAGTAAGATTTTACGATTTCAGAGAGTAAATATAAAGATTTTACTAATGCTTTTCCCTCTAAATTTCCCCCCTTCCCCCTCACATCTTTTATTCACTTATATGATATTTTATATTTAAGTCCAAATTTGGGGCGGTATGCGTGGCTGTGTTGGCCTCGTCACAAGCATGAGGTATAATTATTATTTAAAAATAGACAAAAAAGAAAATATATAATATAAACAGGAGGTAATAAGATTGGAGGTGGAGCATGCGCGACTTTGTCGGGGTTCTTGAGAACTCGAGCTAACATTAATAATTAAAAAAAGGGGGAAATCATAGTTTATGATGAAAGAGTGGAATAAGTGCATATTATGAATTGATTTATCCCGAAAATAACATAAAAAATATCGGAATTTTCTAAACTAGATTAAGATATGTCAGGCTTCTTAGTAACAAGAATTATAATTCACTAAAAATCAGTTCAAAAGAAAAAAAAATCAAGAAAATAAGAATTTGACATTGCATGAAAAAGTGGCATGTAGGGATTCTTGGGGGAGGAGATATATCATATAAATTAGCCCTGAAATATAAAAGGAAATTGAAACATAGGTATATTTGCCCCATAGTTTAAAAAGAGAAATTTTCCCAGCTTCTGTTCAGCGATTGGGGCTAATTACTGTTATCATTTATTTTTGAATACAGTCAAAAGACTAAAATGTGAAAAATTTAGTTCAAAAAATTTGAAAAATTGAAAGTGTCAGGAATGAAAAATTGAAAGAGAAACAGAGTTAAAAGAAAAAAAAAAGAAAATAATCAGCCTTTTACCCAGTCTTAGGGAACAGGCAAGGCATCATTGATTTTCAACAATAAAAGAAGTAAAAAATCCATGCTAGTACATAAAAGATTTTGACGTGAGTGCGAGGTGTCCAAAGCACATCTAAACTGGAAGAGGGTACAAAAAAATGACTGTTCCCCGCCCCTTACTTTCAGTTAAATAGGATCTCCCATAAATCTAATCGCAATCATCTAGACTACTCTCAACCACTTTCTTTAAAATATTAAAGAAGGCTCTTAATTTCTTCAGATATGCTGTTTTTATTACTACCATCAGCTCGCTTAAGCACCAAGTCACCAGAGGCCAACACAGCTACGCACGCTCGTTCTTCATCACAATCTATATAAAGCATCCCTTTTTATCCCCAGTTAAGAAGTTCATATTTCCCTTTAATCCTTCCTTACAACATCTTCCTACCCCATTCGGGGACAAATGAGGTGGGCCCTAAATTCAGCCCTAAAAGTTTGGCTGAAAAGGACAATATTTGGCAAACTGTCGTCCTTTATCCGCAGAACATGTCCTAGTCATCTCAATTTTTCTCTAATTACAGCGCTAGAAAGCGGGATAATACCACATTTTTCGTATAAGTTACTGTTTGGAATACAGTGAGTCGGTCGGGTAACCAAAACAATTCGCAGACAATCCCTCTGAAAAAAATCAAGCAAATACTTCTCCGTTTTTTTCGAGCACCCACATTTCAGAACAATTCTTGACAAGTGTCATCTCTATAGCTTCCAGTATTGGCTTCTAGTCTTATCTTCCTATTTTTCCAAGATTTTTTCAACTGTGAGAAACACCCTGGGCCTTCGGCTATTCTACTTCTAACATCTTCACTGCATCCACCATCTTTGCCAATAATTTTATTTGGGCAAGTGAAGCTATTCACTTGATCGATCTTCTTCTTACCCAACATAATCTCTTCACCTTTACTTTATTCCCAATCTAATCGACTTAGTCTTCTTAACATTAATTTTCAAACCTATTCTTGCACTCCGAACTCAAAACTTCCAAAAAATCATTCATTTTGCTCACATTTTCATCCAGGACACTCAAACCATAATCTAAGTCTAAGAGACTTTTACTTCCCCATTTGATTCCATGCTCTCGCATAGCTTTTGTCATGTTCCTTTAGGACAAAGTCCTTCAAAAGATCCATGTAAATGGGCATAAAACGCAACCCTGCTTAAGTCCTGGTTCACTACGAAATAAGCTACTAACCTGATTTCCTACCTTAACCGCATCAATGTTTTTCTCGTATATAGTGCTAATGATTTTAATGTATTTATCTCGTATACTATACAAGGATAAAATCTTTGGCAAAGCTCTTCTAACAGTTGAATCAAACGCTTGCTCATAATCTACAAAACCGAGGATTAAAGGGGTCTGATGACTCGGGCACTTTCAAGTCTTAATCTAAGAGTGAAAATTTGGTCGATTCATCCTCTCTTCTTCCTTAAACTACACTCTTCTTCTCTTATGAGTGAATTAAGGCAATATTTCAGATGAAGAATTCTTAGTGGGCTCTTGAGGTCCATTCAGTTAATACATGCTCTTTAAGTTTAGAATGACTCTTTCAGCAGCTAAGCTCTATACCCACAAGCCGTGGGAGGCAGCGTGTCCAGGCCTCTAAATTATGTATAAGTTGAGTGCTGGACTCCATTCAAACCATTTTTTATGCATGAAGCATCTAGATATACTGAGTTACATCATTCTTTTAGTTTGTAATTAGATAGGGTAAACAATTACTTTGTGAACAAACTTTCATGATATTTGTTTCTGCACATAAATTCACTTCTATGTCAGTAAGCAGTAGTAGGCAGTGTGTCAAGCTTTGTAAACAGCTATTCTCCACAATTTGTCTTTTTCAAATTAAAATAAACATTCTCTTTTCAGATGTTTTTTTAATATTTTTAAAGAAAGTATTAGAGCTAGGTTAAAAAAAACTTTCAGACACATTCAAGAATACATCTTAGGGCTAATTTTTGAAAGTTCAATTTGCTTAACTCAACTAATCTCTTAAAATGCTAAAGAAAATTTGTATGAGAAGTAATTATTTACCTTAGGCTAGTTTCTAAGAAGTATGTGCCGTTGCAGTACCTTGGTTTTAAGATTCATTAAAATGTGGCTGACATGGTCAACAGTACTGTTAAAAAAGCATGAAGTCTTCCCTTTATTTGAACCGCCAGCCAAATAGGACTGATCAGTTGTGGATTCTTCTTTGCTGAAAGCTTCAACTTGTTTCAAGGACTTTCCCTAAAAGTTCTCAACTCGAGCACCCCGGCAGTGAGACATCAGAGAATACAGTTACAAAAACTGAGTATAAATCATTCATGAAAGTCAATAAGTATCAAATTAAATATACTGACTGCATAATGAGACCTTCTCACTTAGCTTTAGGCTTCAGATACCCACTCAAAATAAAGTCAGACGATTGCTTTCAGAGATGAAGATTAATGCCTGGCTGGAAGTTGTCAACATGGGCATCTCATAAAATGAATTAGGACGCAAAATATTTAGAACAGAAGTGAAACGCACGATAGTTATAGTTGACACATTTTTTTCACTAACAGAAGAAAAAAAATCCCAGAAAAAGAAACAACGGAACTTGATGGTTGAATATACCCTGTCCCAACACGAATGAGTTTTCCCAGTAAATTTTTACGGTTAACGCAATCGAAAGCTTGTGCAATGTTAATGAAACTCTAACACCCTTAAAAATGTAATCTAAAGTCTAGAGCACTATTGATATTATTGGTAAAGAAAATAAACACCTATTCTATCTACCTATTTAAAGAAACGCGGAGCTGAAATCCCCCAACTAAGCTATCAAAATAGTTTCTTATCAGCTTTAACTTCAATTCCTTTATCTAAATAAAAAGAAACATTGCTGCCTTGGTATATTACTGCCACGATAAGAGGCAAGCTACGTTTTTTAAATAAGTGATTTTGATAAGTCAATCAATATCACCCCTAAATAAAACCATATTAATCAGAAAAGGCCAAAAATTACAAACAGATTATGGCAATCTGAAAAAAAAAAATAAATTAACACCTTGTTTACAGGTCTTGCCAGGAATTTTTTTTTTTTGAGGGAGGAACAAAGATTATTTCTTTTTCAAAAAGATTTGTTTGTACCAAGTAAGTTTCGTCAGAGAGCAGAAACCGTGAGATTCTTCTCACGAAAATATATTATCAATTATTACTTTTCCTAAAAAAAAAAAGACTGCAAAAGACTGCAAGTGGAAACATACTTTTTCTTACCACATAATTGCTTAGATATTTAAGAGAGTTAGAGTTTTTATTCTATAAGCTGATTTATATTTAAGCGTGGTCACACATCAAAATTTATTTTACATACTAACTATGAGCCATCAGGAAAACAATTGAGAGGGAGGGAGGGGCGGAGAAATGAAGAGAAAGAGGGGAAGGAGGAGGGACGTTAGAGTTGGAAGGATATAGAGAGAGCCAGAGTTAGACGAGGAGAAAGACAGAAAGAGAAGAAAGAGTACTGTTCACTTATGTTTTTTTTACGAACCTTAAAGTAAGGACTGCTAGATGCTAAGACAATTCTATGTACATTGAATATTTCTTTGCCAACTTCCAGGCGGAGATCTGTCAGCATACCATTGGCTCTCATGATGGACATTGCCTGCAAAAAAATATACTCATATCGTTGCTGTCACATCCAAATATCGTATTTATCATTTTCATACTTCCGAGGTAATTGCCGAAAACTGATTTCTAAGCTGTTCCCAAAGGGCAGATTAGCAGGGCACTATAGGTCAAGAGGATCAAAGTGCAAGGATACGTACATAAGAGTCCGACCCTTAAAAGGGATGGGCGAGACAAAAACCATGGGGACTATCGCACCCCCTATGTACAAGTATGAAGATGATAGGCTACTTATACTATACGCTAAGAATGTTCTTAAGAAGGGAATTGTAAGTAAATGGCAAGTACATCTCACCAGACTGTATTCTTTACCCAAAATTTATTTAGGCTCACCGAAATGGATATTCGAAAAATTTATAATCTGAAAAAAGAAGCATTTCATAAAACATTGTATTAGTAAAGCAAAATAGGGATAAAGAGCAGGGCATGAATTTCAGATTCCAGAAAGATAAATACTTGAAGATCAACTTACTAGCTATTTCGAAGAGGAAAGTAAATACATCTTATTTTTTCATACTAGTTAAGAATTCAACAGACATTGCAAATAACGCATGAGAAGTTGGCCTATAATAAAAAACGTCACCATTTTAGGCAAGCAAGTACTCAATTCCCCAAACTTGAGTGCACAACACGCACAAAAATAAAAACTAAATTATTGAACCGACTGTATGCTAATTGGTGCATCTCGACTTAGTGATAAATCCGGTTTATGAAATACCTGTTAGGTCTTCAACAACAATCTTCTTAGGATCAGTGTGCGAGGATATGTAAACAGAAGTTTCAACCCTTAGGAAGGGATGGGTGGGGCAAAAAACAAGGAGACTAATCCCTCTCCCTATGTGCAGGTATGAAAATGATGCTAGTAGCCTACTATGCATGAAAATGATGCTGATAGCTGAAAATATTATTAAAAAGATGGTCATAGCTATATAGCACGTATATCCCGCCAAATTGTTTTCTTTGCCCCAAATTTACATGGGTCCACCAAACTGGACACAGAAAAAAAAATCCTGGGAAAAAAAGCATTATATAAAACATATAACAGGTAGAGCAAAATAGATCGAATGCGGTATGACAGTATTTCCCTGCGTAGTTTTGTAGAGAAACAAAATTTCTGATTTTTCAGGTAATTTCCTTACCTCACTTCAGTCTGAGTTCTATAGCTCTGTAATGTGTCAGAGAAAGCTGGTGAAAAGTTCTTAGATAATAACTGACTAACTGTTTTATGATTCCATACAACGAAATTAACGCCTTCCTGTACCCGCTCCTAGCCGTATGATTATTTTAACAATCGCTCACAATGGGGTTGGTTCGGACACACCGTAAGAGGTTGGTTCGGACATTTTCACCCACATCGTGCTGTGCTCGAACTAACCCTTGTGCATAAGCAGAAATGTTCAAAAAGTTATATTTTTTATTTTTCTGTCGGTTTCAGAAATTCAAAATTCCTTCAAAATACTATTTGCCCAATCTAAGGAGAGTTTTTTTCTTAATTTTTGTTATATGTATTTTTAACTGAGATCTCTTGAAACATCTTCTATTTCAATATTTACGAGGGGAATTTGCGATTTCTTACCAAGTCTTTAAAAGTGAAATTTACCTGGAACTCCATTAATGTTTCCCGAAAAGGTGTGACTTCGTTAATTTTTAGAGTTTGTCAGTAAATTCCCAAAGAAGTTAATTTTTCAATGATTTGCCATGAGAAAATGAAGGTTTAGTTAGACTACTCACTTGAATCCTAGGTTGTTTTTTTTCTTGCCTTTTTCGCAAGGTTATTGGCTGTTTGTTGATTATTAAGGGATATTTTCATTCGATTATCGGTATTTACAGCCAAAACTTTGAATATTTTGAATCAAAAAATTTAAATCTACGATTCTAGTTTTTAACCTATGGCAAAATTCATTGAATTGTTACGCCATCTAGCGGATAACTCAATCCCTGTGCCTTAGAATTGTCTTTTCTAAGGCTAGTGCAGAAAGCTTATTATTAGATGACTCAGGGTCTCATGAACACGAATCTGGAATTCCTATGTCCCTGGGACTTAGTTTTCAGTCCATGCATCAAATTCTTGATTACCAGAGTGAACCAGGCTCTTGTAATGTATCTGCTCATGGGCGCCCATATGGGGGGGCAGGGGGTGCTCTTGCCCCCCCCCTGGCTGAATGATGCTGCCTTATTTTTATATTTTTGTTCTAAGATTTCTATTATATAGCATTAAAAGTAGCAATTAGACGTAGTTTGCCCCTCCCCCTGGAATTCAGCTTATGGGCGCCCATGTATCTGCTAGAGCATAGAACCTTATTTTTACACGCTTTATCTGGTGATTCAACCTTCTCCTTAAATGCCTTGAAATGTCTTGAAAAGAATCCTTAAATAGAAGCCTCTCTTAAAGTTTTATATCTCTGCTTATTAAACCTTTCCTTAAATCCTTATCAAAATGTTGTCTTAGTGTTATATGTTCCACATATTCCTTTATTTCCATGATCATGTCTCAGATCCTCTGTATACTTTTTTCTTGCAGATGCCTAGGCATCACAAAACAAGACCAGATGCCCCTCCGAACATGGAGGACATGAAAAAAGCAGTAGAAACAGTCATACTTGGCAAGCAGAGTCTTCAAAAAGCTAGAGCCTTATTTATTGTAAAGAAATCCACACTTGATGACTACATGAAAAACTACGCGAAGTGACAGCGGAATAGCATCTTCACAGCCCACAACAGAGATCGGACAACATAATTTTACCGCCAGAAAGACATTCCCTCGCCAGATTTCTACTGAAGACCAGGAAAGATTACTTAAACATGACTGCAGAAGAAGCAAAATTCGCCTACATGTTTTGCACAAGCAAATGACACCAGAGTTACCCATACCTAGCATGACATAAAAGATGGCTTCCAATGATTGGCTACTAAATTAAAAATAAGGAATATAGATGCATCTGTTTATACACCTAAAGCTACCAGTCAATCTTGTGCTAGTTGCTTTAACAAGTTAGCAGTCTCAAGCTTTCGAAAATTTGTATGAAATCTTCACATAATTGGGAAGTAACCTTAGACCTGAGCAGATCTGGAATATAGACGACAGTTTCATTCTGACTGGTCTTACACCACCCAAAGTCCTTGCCTGTCAAGGTCAAAAGCAAGTCAGCTAAACAACTTTTGCTGAACGTGGCCAAAATCTGATGGTATTTGGCTTTGCCGATGCGGCTGAAGGTACCATTTTATCAGCAATATATTCCCCCGTGTTCACCACTTCCAGCCAAGAATGACTGACGGCACCCCTTCAGGTTCAATTAGACTAGATCACGCTAGGGGGGTGGATAAACGGGCATCTTCTTCTCCAGACCATGAAAATTATTAGCAGGGTTACCAAACAAAAAGAGCCCTATTGTTCTTCTGTTACAAAGTCGTGACAGTCACCTAGATATTCGAGCGATAAAATTTTGCAACGAAAATAGCATAGCGTTGCTGACTTTTCCAACAAATTGCTCGCATAAACTACAGCCATTAGATGTGTGTTTTAGACCATTCAAGAAGAATTAAAGAAAAATTCAATGGGTGGCAACATCTGAATCCTGATAAAACCATTCCTGTCAATGACATAGCGAAGCTGTTATTTTGCCCTTTTCCACAAAGGTTTAGCCTTTCAGACATATTAACAGCTTTCCAGTCCGCGATAATTTACTTCTTCACTTGCGAAATATTTCCAGATGCAGAATTTCTTCCATCAGAAGTCACTGACAGGCATCTGCTTGGCAACGATGGACCCCCAGTCATGAACAGTCAAAGAAATAACCAAGAAAATTCTTCGTCTAAGTATGCTTTGAAGTTGCCAAAAGAGATTAGACCTTTCCCAAGATCGGCCTAGTTTGAAACTCCAGGGAAATTCCTGAAAGGTTTGAAGCTCTAGGGCGGGGAAACCACCCAAGAGGAAGAAAAATAATCCTGACTGATACTCCTGAAAGGTAGAAATCGAGAGGAAGCACCTAGAGAAAAACCACCAAACTAAAGAAAGGAAGCAGCCATAAGAAATAACAAAGATCAACCCCTCAGACCACTCCAGCCAAGAAATCACAGCCACCAAGGTCGCAAATAGATCCAGATTCTGAGGAAATTGGGATTAGTCTGAGTTGCTCCATTGTATAAAGTCGAAGGATTTGAACCTTTTGACGCCAAAATGCTCAAAGCAGATGATGTTCATTTTTACCAAATTTTCCCTTGACAAAGAAAATAAATTTTCAATGCAGCACAAGTAGTGGAAATCCTAAACAAAGACAAGACATTTATTTTTATGAGGAGACAGGGAAACAAGTTCGTCTTTGCCGACATTCCCGATGTGGCAGAAGGATCCAAATTTGACTTACTGATCGAAACTACCATTTCGGTCCCACTGCAGTTGGGACCGAAAGTAGCTAAGTACTACCTGATTAGTTATACTCTTTACTGATTTTGAGGTTTTTTTTTCAACATTCGGTTTCTGTTTTTCGCGTCTTTCAGCTTCTAAAAGTAATTTCCTCCATATTTGAAGTTAAATTCAAACTTTCCGTATTATACTATTAAATGTCTGAAGATGTCTGGGTTAGTTTAGACGCAAGGTGAAAATGAAAAACATCAGTAACTCCAGTAATTATTTGCTGAAGGGATAAATATGATTGCTTCAAAAATCAATTGTATCTTCTGGTACTATCGCACACTTTTTCGATGTGTATATAACCAAAACGGAGACGATCAAAGACTTAAGTCCAAAGTAACACTAATACCCATATAGGCAACACATTTTCAGGCAAGAAGGTACCCGATTCCCTTAACTTGAGTGCATATAGCACAAGAATTAGAAATAAAATGTAGAACGTTAATAGTGATTAAAATTGTTTCACTTGAGTTAATACATTATATATGGAGCCAGGTACAGGTCCATATACCCATTTTCTTAAAATTCAGAATTTAGTTAAAAATTTTATATTCAACAACCTTATTATTAATAAAGATGACGTGATGACAAAGTTTGAAGTAAAGAACACAGTTAAAAACTAAAGAACTTCAATGCATTTATGCATCAAACAGTTCGAGGTAATGACCTCAGAAGTAAGACGTAATGCAGCTCAATAGTAACCGAAACTTTAAGAAACAGAGTTTTGATAATAATGGATACATTGACAGAATTTTGATCCTTATTCAAAATATACAAAATTCATCAAGTTTAATGTTACCCATCAAAAGTGGAGAGCGTGAGAAAAATCACCAAATTTTGAAAACAGGGTGAATAACCCCCAAAACATCTACTGATCTCAATAAAATTCACACCATTAGATGCAGCATATCAGAGAACCCTTCTGAAGAGGTTCCAAGCTCCTATATACAAAAATGCGGAATTTTGCTTTTTTTTTGTCAGAAGCAGGATCATGGATGCGTGTTTATTAATTTTTTCTTCCGATCGCTAGAGACCACGTCTTATCGAAAATCTAAAGTTCTAGTGCCCTTTTTAAGTGACCAAAAATTTTTTTTTTTGGGGGGGGGATATGTTGGATGATCTTTCTACGGAGGAATTTTTTGTGAGGCGAGCTATTTTTTCATGGAGGGGGAGCTGAATTTCCCGGTATTGTTTAAAAAAACGATAAAAATATATTAAAAATTCCATTGCAGGGACTCGGCCATAAGAGCTTGCAAACCAAATAGTCGAATAACGTCCTACTAGTCCTGATATCTTCAATAGCATTTACCGTTGGAATGACCTATATAGAATCACAAATGGAAAAACGCAAACCCCCCACTTGAGGCATCTTTAAAGCAGATATTCATAGTGCTTTACAGTTATATTATTCACCCATACTAAGCAGAGTAAATGATTGTAAAGTCAGGTTAAGAACATAAAAAAGCCTTTCCAACGTAAAAGCAAATGATTAAATAGAGCTAATCTTGCCAAGACATTGGAACCGCTTCTGTCTTCATATTGTTTATTCACTTTTGAAATTATTATTTCTAATCTCTTAGAAAAATTGGCCAATATTTGTGTTCGTTTTATTTCTGTTACAGTTATTATAAATGTAGTACCGAAATATTTACTAGAATCGTTTTTTTGGAGTTTTGAATTATTTAGTTTAATTTTTATGATCAGTATTGAAAACGGTTGTTTAAGTGAATATATAAGAATTTTATGACTATCAATTTCTTGACCAACTTCATCAAGGAAAAACATAGGTACTGAAAAGTACAACTAAAGAACTCTAACCTTACCATCATTGCTTCCTTTGTGTGAGCAGGCGCAACATATTTAGAGTCACCAACTATCGAAGAAGTCTGTTTTCCTTCCACGAAAACTATCTTCTTTTCCTTTTCCTTTGTTGATGCTTCATTTCTACTTTCATCTGTCTTTTTTCCGCCACACTGCCACTTTTGACACCAAGTAGGAACTTCACTTCCGCTAGAACTCTGACTGGATGCATAGCTAGAAGCCCACATTTTCCATTGCACAGTCTGTTATTGTTAACATTAAAATATCACTATTTTATTTTAAAGCATAGAATTTAACATTTGTATTCTACTTAAATAATTGCACGTATAATATTGATTCACAGAAAAACTATGTCTCTAGCAACGAGCCCGCCACCATTCCGTCAGTTAATGTCCTAGAAAAAAAATATAAAAGGAAGTAATTAGATTCGAATTTGAATTCAGCCTTATAATATTTTTTTTTTCAAGAGCGTTGCATCTAGTAAAGATCTACAATTAATGTTAATACAGAGGGACTAAAAGTCTTGTCCTAGCATTTTTTTTTTTTTTTTTTTTATATCAGAATCGCTGATGACTTATTGTCATAAAAAATTATTGAGATAGGTAAAAACAACAATACGACAATGAAAATATTATATACACTATGTTAGTACAATTCAGAAGGCATTATTTTAAACAGCACACATTTCATAGGAGGATGGAAAAATTATTGAATTTGAATGGGGTTTTTGGCTGTTGCATTTGAGCTACTGAGAAGGAAAACTTAAACTTGGCTTCTGCACTAAAATCTTCATCAGAAAACCTTAGTACACTGACAAGCATAAAGACAAAGCATTTTCTGCAAAAGATATATTTTTGATCATGCAAGATACAGCACCAACAATCAAACAGTTTGTGGTAACGAACTGTAAGTAAGGACTGACCAAGTTCAATGGTAACTGAAACTCTTGAAAACGGGATTTTGACACCAATAGATACATCAAAAGAATCATATTTTAATGCTGATTTCAAATATATAAGTTTCATCAACTTTAGTCCTACCCATCAAAAGTTACGTGCCTGATAAAATTTGGCTGATTTTCGAAAAAAGGGGGAAAGACCCACTAAAAGTTATAGAACCTTAATGAAAATTACACCATCATATTCAGCGTATCAGAGAACCCTACTGTAGAGGTTTCAAGCTTCTATCTTCAAAGATGTGGAATTTTTATTTTTTGCCAGAAGAAAGATCATGGATGCGGGTTTATTTGTTTTTTTTTCCCAGGGGTGATCGTATCAACCCAGTGGTCCTAGAATGTCGTGGGAGGGCTCACTGAAACGGAAATTAAAAGTTTTAGTGCCCTTTTTAAGTGACAAAAAAATGGAGGGCAACTAGGCCCCCTCCCATGCTCATTTTTTCCCAAAGTCATCCAATCAAAATTTTGAGATAGCCATTTTGTTCAGCATGATCAAAAAATATAATAACTATGTCTTTTAGGATGATTTAATCCCCCGAAGTGCCCGGAGGGGGAGTTATGAACTTTATCCAATGTTAACATATAGTATTGGTTATTGGGAAGTATAAAGACGTTTTCAGGGGGGATTTTTTCTGGTAGGAGGGGGGGGGGTCGGGGGTTATGTGGGAGGATCTTTCCATGAAGGAATTTTTCATGGGGGAAGGGACATTGCTAAGAAGGGTGCGCCGGATTTCCCAGCATTATTTAAAAAAAAACATTATTAAAAATTACGGAAGCGGGTTTATTTGTTATGTTTTTTTTCCCGGGGGTGATCGCATCAACCCAGTGGATCTTTAGTGGGAGGATGATTCCATGAAGGAATTTTTCATGGGGGAAGGGACATTGCTAAGAAGGGGGCGCCGGATTTCCCAGCATTATTAAAACAAAAGTTCAGAAATTAGATATAAAAAAAACAAGCTTTTCAACTGAAAGTAAGGAGCAACATCAAAGCTTAAAAAGAACAGAAATTATTTCGTATATGATTGGGTTCATCCCCTAGTCAATACCTCGCTCTTTAAGCCAAAGATTTTTTAGTACTTTCATAAGAGCTATTTATTCTAATTAAAGGCCTTTGTGATTAAGGGGTCATTTTTTAAGAATTGGAACACAATCAGAACTTTAGCTTAAAGAGCAAGATATTGACTAGGGGGAGAACCCCCTAATATACGCATTAAAAATATATGAATATAGAAGTTCGTTACGTAAGTTAATTCGTAAGTTACGCATATTTATTACAAATAAAAACGTTCGTAAATAATTTAAATATAATTAATTTTTTAATAATCATTGAAAATAATTAATCATTGAAAATAATTAAAGGGGATAATAGTAGATTTTAACAACTGATAAGTAAGTATTGGTTATCCCTCCAGCTTCGTTATTCCATGCTCAAGTAAAAACTCCCAGAAGTGAAACCAAACCCTGTATATCACTCTCTGTCAATGACTGCTATGAAGGTGTAAACATGTGATGCAGAGACTGTAGCTTCAGTCGGTTTTCAAGTGACTGATACTAGGGTTTGACAAGAATAGATTTCTGGTTCCTGCATTAGCACACTCCTCTGACCTCCTGGTGTTACAGAATAATCAGGATAAAGCAGCTCAAAAATTTATCTATTATTGAGATTCTTGTTGGTGATGTTTTTTAGTTTTTTTTTATTTATTATTACAGAACTGCAATGCTAAGCAAAAGTTTACCATAATCACATTATGGACACAAAAACTAAAAATACAATTTATCCGGCCCTACTTGTTTTGTATGGACTAAGATTGTAACTTGAGCACCCCAGTTTGTTCTCAAAGCTAGCAAGACATGTTATCTTAATAAATTCTTACCGAAATTGTTCCCAAAAAAAAAAACCTACATTCAAAACCATGTTTGTCAATGCTCTTGAATGGCTATCAAGTGTATACATCACATGCATGATGCCTTGTTGATGAATAAGTAAGCATTATAAAAACAAAAGAGAACAATAACATTGCATGTTCTCTTCAAAATTGCAGGGATTCAGCTTGCAGTTAACTTGCAGTTAAATTGCAGTTAATTTGTTGAAAAAAAGTGAATTTACTGACTTTTGGATACAGAAAGTAATGAAAATCAAAGATCCTTAGGGTCAAAAAGCAGCAGTAAAGCCAGTAAATGTTGGTTTTCTACTTTTCCATCATATTACTAAGGACCTTTTCCTTTCTGATTTTTTTTTCTGCTCATACAGTACTTTGGTTATTGGTATAGAAAACAGTCACAGCTTGAATACAGAAGGTACATTGGAAATTAAGCTTATTTTTGGATTTTTAATAAATGAATATATCAAATTCTAATTTGTTTCTCACCTATGCAGGATTCCAAAATCATTTTAGCAAATTCCTTTTTTAAAAGGTATTATCTTTATTTCCATGACTATAAAATATATATATATATATATATATATATATATATATATATATATATATATATATATATATATTATATATATATATATATATATATATATATATATATATATATATATATATATATATATATATATATATATATATATATATATATATATATATATATATATATATATATATATATATATATATATATAAAATATTTGTAATTTTATTTCCATGGCTTTAATCTGTTAGTACTTCTTTCTATGTATAGATCTTTGCTCAAAGTGCCATGTAGCAAGAATTATCTTTTTTTAAGATATGAAAAATTACTATTTAGGAGTCTCCACAATAACATGGGAAGAGTCTCACTCTAATGGTGAAATTGTCAGTGCAGTGTGACATTGGTTTAATATAGCATAGTACTGCAAGTATTCAATTATTTGTCTTCTTCCCCTTTATTATTATTATTATTATTTATTCATAACCCATCATACAGACAACAAAAAAGACAGAGTACAGCAAAAACAAAAGAAAAAAAATACACTTGAATAAAGGTAAATGCACCAACTACATAACAGCAATAACTTCTACTAATGACAGTCCGTAGCATGAACAATTCCTGGAGAATCACATGACACTTGTGGCTAATAATTTTCCTGTTAAACTGTTGTATTTGTTTTTCTATTGTAAGTGTGGGATCAGCTATTTTGTATTTTCTGACCAGATAAGTGTTGTGTGTCCAGGGTGAAAACCTTAGTAGGTATTTTGCGTATTTAAAGAATATCGACCGTAGTTTGTGCTTCGTAGTTTGCGGGAAAATTCGCCAGAAGGGGCTAAGGTACAAAAAATGAGGGAGAATCAGTGCATTATAGAGCTGTGCTACGACCATTCGGTTAAAGTTGAATTTCTTTGCTACCATTTTGCTATATGCAAAGCTCCTTCGTTTCTCGAGATACTAAATGAGTAGTGCTCTTGTGTGCTTTAGTGTCTGGCCAATGAGTAACCCTAAATATATAATTCGGTCAGCTAGTGCTATGTTAGTGTTTCCGAGCATGATGGATTCGGGCTTCAGCGTTTCAGGCCAGTTGTGCAATAGCACTTTCGACATCAAAGTGTTGAATTCAAGACAAATAGCTGCATACTCTCTTTCAAAAATTTTAAAATTTTCTTCAATTCTTCCAAGTTCACGGGCAATGTTTCATAAGTCATCAGCAAAGCACACTAGGGAAAGATCTGTACTTTTAGAAATGCAAAATTTTAGATAATTTTCTTATGCCGGAATCACGCTATTATTGAAAGCTGGAGCAGAAGTGGGTGTACCTTGACAAGCACCCTTCTTTACTGGGCTTCTAACAGAATCTGTTCGCTTCTCATACTTGCTTTTGATTTCAGCCTCGAGATTTTCATACATATATCTCTCAGGGATAGGAGTGTATCATATTGGACATAGTGCTTTGCCATTTCAAGTACAATCTGTTCCTACATTAATGAGTCAAAAGCTCGTTGTATATCACGTATGCTAAGAGCGACAGATTCGCCAGAATTTTCGGCATCCAATAGTACTGAAACTACCGCGCTTAAAGGTTTCAGCCCAGGCTGAAACCAAACTGGAAAGGCGGTGTGTAGCATTTTGTATTAATTTCCTCAATAATCAGAAGTTCGAATATCTTGCAAAAAGTGGTAGATACTGTTATAGTTCGAAATGATGTGCATTCCCCAGGAGGCTTTCCCTTTTTTGGTACCGGTGTTAAGACTTCCGACGCAGAACGTACTAGGAACAATACCTTGTGCAAAAATCATCTGTAATATGAGGGTTAAATGTTCAATAAGCAGAAACGACAGGTTTTGTAGGTGGACAGCAGAAATTTTGTCAATACCTTGCAATCGCTTTTTTTTAAGATGACGGAGGACGTTCCAAATGTCAGAAACTGATACAACATGATTGGTGTGACTTGCATGCAATAGTTGGTTATTGAGATAATATTTGAATTTTGTGCTTTTTTCTGGGTACGGGGGTAAAAACTCTTGTTCATTGTGTGCTTTCCATGACTCTAATGGGATTGACGATGCATCAGCAGCTGGTTTTTATCTTGCATGGACCTCCAAATATTATTGGGGTTTTGCATAGCAATTTCCGATTACTTACAAATAATTTCTGCGCGATGATTGGCTAGCTCTTTGGCAAATTTACGTTTGGTGTGAAGCCTGGTTCCAATCACTATTCCGGTTCGTGGACATCCACAACCTTTTCATATAGAGAGCCAGAATTTAGCCTATCACACGCATCAACTAAAGCCGCATTTTGTGACCAACCTTTTACTTGTGTTCCTGTTTTGATTTTTCGTTTTAGTACTGCAGCTTCCTCAGCTAGACGAAGCGCATGTGACAACTGAGCAGTGTACGTGTTAAGCTGAATTCGCGCTTACTTTTCGCGGCTAGGAGTGGACTGTATTAGCAGATTGTATGGAACTTTTATTTTTGATATAATGCTATCACATACGTGATTGTAAAGGAAGGGATCCTTTTTATTCCAATCCATAAGCTCTACCCATTTTTTGCAATTTTGTTTTCTGACTAGTTTGGTGAGTACTTGAAGAGGGAGGTGCCATATTTAATTCTATTGGGAAGTGGTCCGCAGAAAAGGGAGTATCAAAGACGCGCACTTGAGAGGGGGAAAGCTGTTTTGAACAAATCACATGGTCAAGATCAGATGTGGAATCTGAGCTATGTATGTATGTGAATTTTTGTGTTTTACCTGACACAATAAACAAGTCATCAAGTAAACCGTAAATCATATTTTTCCGGACGCTAGATTCAATACTATCAATCTCGTTGACATTAGCACTCAATAAGCAACTAAAATCACCTAAAATAAATGTAGGGAGTTTCCTACGTTTCGCTAGGAGAAGGCACTCTGATAGTTTAGCAATACTTCTGGCAAAAAGCGAATCTGAATGGTCATCCCGGTAATCTGTCGGCAGATACACGTTAACTACTACTAAATTACCACCTACTTGCACTGCAAGGATATTTTGCATTGAGAATAAAATCTTTGACTCAACATCTCTCCAACATAAGTTACAAGTCCACTAGAGGGTCAACCAAGGGCTGGTTATGCTAAGCAGGAACATCATACATCAAATTAGACTGAAAACTGTCTAATTGATTCGCAGACAATGGAAGGGCAAAGTGCTCTTGAACACTTACAATATGGCTGGTTTTCAGCATTTCAGCTATTATTAAAGATTGGTCAGCACAGTTGCCGTTTATGTTCCAAGACACAAGGTTCATGAAATTCAAGAAACACCAGATTTCATATCAGACTTTGTAGACTTGTTTGTAGGACAGCGTACGCTATAGTAAGTGTGTCTGCTTGAGTTGCAGCTCATGCAGAAGGCTGGCTGATTGCACTTGTTTAGGCAATCGGAAGTGTGATCAGTTGATCCACACTTCGAACGCTTGGTTGATTTGTGCATTCGGCTTCAAGATGATCAACTAAGTGACACTTTTAACACCGTTTCGGCAAAAATACAAAAGGCTGTGCTGGTAGTTTCTCGTAGTGTATTTTCACAAAATTACGAAGAAAAAACTCGAGCTTGGTCCGCAATTCGAAGTGTACTTTGAAGACATGTGAGGTACCACAATGCAGTATTTTTACAGAATTTGGGATGAACAGTTTGAGTGACTGTTCATCAAAGTCCTCTGGGACACGTTTCAGGACACCAATGTGGCTCGCAAGCAGACAGATGCCAAAACACCCTAACTATTATTCTTCAACAAAGTAACAACTGCATCTGCTGTTTTCTTCGATTTTACAACTAATTTCCAATCATTTTTTGATTTGCAAAGCTCATTTATATCATCACTACTGGGACATAAGGTGTCAATAAACGCTTTTTGGGCAGTAGTAATGTTCAAACTATTAGGCATGTTCTTAAGAACAACAGCATAGCAAGGTCTTTGAGCAGGCTTGTCAGTTGGTTTGCTAGGTACCCATGGGGATTGGCTTATTTTGTGCTATGTGATAAAGTCCATCAACTTTTTGCTTAATTTTGGTAAAGTGACAGATAGCCATAGCAGATGAGATTTCATCCACTGCAGGAATAGAGCAAGGCGACAATATGGCAAACATTGGAATTAGACTTTTGGAATGATTAGCCATTTGATCAAACCATTTGCAAATGTCTATAACATTTTCTTCCTCCTTCATACTATGCCTGATTAGGAGAGTTTTCATTTTTAACTCCTGGTGAAGTAAAGTCTGCATCAATAATATCATCAAATGAGAAGAAACTCATGGCTTTTGCAATAATCACTTCCGCTTTTTCCCCCGTTCTCATCGAGTTTGAAATGTAGTTTAGCACAGGATTGATAATAATCTTTCCACCATGACCTGTATCACTTTTTTTGGCCCATAATGAATGAAATATCAAGAGTGTCTGGGGTGTCTTCACTCAAAACCAGCCAGTGTCTTCACTCAAAAACAGCCAAAGTCTGCTGAATCACACAATACTAGGAACAAGGGAAGTGTCAGGACCTACTCACCAATTCCCCACTATTTAAGGGTAACTAAATACCGGCAGGTTCATACGGCGCTTGCAGCAGGAACTCTCCCCTCTTCTGCTTATTACCTAAAATATGTTATCAGTATTCTGTTCCGGATACTGCTTTTGAATTTTGGCTTATTTTTGGATGGTACAGTAGGTGGCAACACTGCACTGTAAGGTAATTAAATCTTTCTGTCTGAGTCCAATACTTGTTAAGTCACTAAATCCCAAGGGAATTTAAATTCAAGCAGGCAAAAACGTCAATATCAATTAAATAAAATAAGCTGATTAAAAATATCTGCAGGGAATTGCACAGGTGGAATTACGTTATTAAGTAAGGTGGAATTACACACCTTACTTTATTAAGAGGTTAATATCCAAAACAAGGAGTTGACACAACAAACTTTCAATCAAGACTGATTCTTCCTTACCCCTTTTTTTCCTTCCATACCCATCTTCTGCACTAGCTTCTTTATTAACTTCATCCCTCCCATTGCAAATGCATTGCCAGAAAAATTGCAGTTTTGAGGTAAAGATGACAAAAATTTTTATGCAAGGAAAAAATCATGAAACAACAAACAGCCCATAAGAATACTTGCAGTAAAACTGGACCTTTGGTCCAAAATGCTAGGGAGGTTGTAGATAGGTACCATTGTTGCCTTATGCACCAATTGCCATGGGGAGACATAAGTCCAAGTAAGGCTAACCAACTTTGTTACATAGTAGCTTAGGATTATTTTATGATATTCATATCATCAAGAACTCAAGTAACTGCTCATGAAGACAAACTAACTTAGCTGGCATGTTCCTAGCTTAATTATATGAGTCCCATGAATTAGAGTTTCTGTTCCTCAGGCAATTACACCAGACCTATGTTTTGTTTATTCTCTTAATGGCATCTACAACAAAAGGCACAGGGTTCTTGTCAGGTTTTGAGTTGTGTCTCCTCTATTTTTCCTGTAAGCTAAAGAAGACAGCTTTAGTTCAAATTTGAATCCATAGAATGCAAATTTTAAGTTCACATAGTCATTGTTTGTTGATGTATGTTTTTGGGATGCTCAATCAAACCTATGGTTCTACTTTCTGCTCTTACACAATCCAACTTTGCACACAATCTAAGCTCCATTGTTTATCAGCAAAAACTTTGTTGAGAAAAAAGTGTTTATCTGAATTTATTTGAGAATAAAGAAAAGCAGCGGCTAAAAATTCAGGAATCACTGCTACAGATTCTAAACCATCACTGAAAAATCCAATTATTCCTAGAAACCAACAGGTCAGATGAGGAGTCTTTTTATTTAAGATTATTTTACTATCATTCTGTGTTTTTTCTTCTGAGTTGAAGAAAATGGAAGTTTGTTCCAAACTGAAAATGTTCAAATGAATTTGACAGTAGATGACTGTTTTTTTGCTATCTTGGAGAATAGTTGATATAGGCAAATAAAACTTTCAGGATTGAATCTAAAGCCTCAAACATACCCCGAGAATACATTTTCAAGCTTGTATTTCCACCCTTCCTTATATCTAGTGCTTAAAATATTGTACAGCAGACAGGTGCCACTAGAAGTTGGAAGAGGAAGACATTTCAAAGAAGCTTCGCATAGCATTATTGAGGCTCAATATCTATTCCTGCTAGTTTCATTTACCTAACTAACAACTTTCCAAGATAGAAAAACTCCCCTAATCTAGGATTTTACCAAATTGATGGCTTCTTGGAGTCTTATACACATCCTGTCAAAGCTCTTTTCACATTATTACACTCACCACTCTTATGAAATTTCCTTAAATGACTTCAGAAATGAAGGTTATTAACAAAACCATGCAAAATGATGACTGAGATCCATCATTGATGCAAGTTTATCAATAAAAAATTGATTATGACAATGGAAAAGGGGTCATTCTTCAAATAACTTACTCCTTCAATTATCATTCATGACTTGTTTGTATGATTATTGCTACCCAGTCTTATAACCTGGCTTTGGTTTCTATTGGTTTTTGGTACTAGTACTTTTTTGCTGCTAAGAAATGGAATATTACAAATAAAGGCCTTTAAACATGCACACATGTCATCCCAATATCAGGGAACATACTTAGAGAAAATAACTAGTCATTTATTTATTAGTTTTCATCATTCCAAAACAGTGCAGTAAGCATACAGTGCTTGTTATTACAAAAATAAACACATGAAAATGGCACTAAAACTAAATTAAAATTTCATGAGAAAGGTTTCTATGCCTCAGAGAAAATATATGAATGTACAGCAATGAGTATAATGGTGTGTTGATAATACCTTTCCTGAATGTCTGAAGACTTTCAGCACAAACAACATCATCTGGCAAGGGGTTCCATAGCTAGTGGGCCACATTAACAAACCTAAAATCTCCTATGTGTTGCTGAGGTTTTGTAGGCAGATTTTCTGTGTATGTTGAATTTTTTGCACAATTCCTTAAGAATTTAAAAACTAAATTTGGATATGCATTATCAGTACCATGGATAATATGATCAGCATTAATGAGGTCAGTTTGGTTCTGTCATAATTCCAAGCTTGGCAACTCTGGTGCCTCCATTTGCCTCTGGCATGTTTGAGATGACAAATGCTTGAGATATGGTACAAACTCATTTGCAAGACTATTTGAATATTTACAACCAAGAATTGATATGACTTACTTAATGGAAACTCACATTATAGAACTGTACTCTAACAATGGTCAAACAAGGGTTTTGTACATCATCCTGAAGTTTGTAAGACTGGATTTCTTAAATGTTTGTTTCACTGTGCAGAGCTACTACTATTATTAACAACTCACCATAGCCCCGATCCCCTGGAGACCAACACAGCTATGCAGGCTCCCCCTCCATCTAAATTTATTCAAAGCCTCCCTCTTTACACTGTCAAAAGAAGTCCCCAAATCTTTCCTTTTGGCATCCTCCCACCCTATTAGGGAACAGTCTGCTTTTTGTTTGGCCCTAGATGGCCAAACATGCCAAACCTAGATGGCTAGTAAACAAGGATCTTTGGCAATCTGTCACTCTCCATCTACAGAATATGTCCTGGTCATATCAACTTTTCTCTTATTATAGCCCTAGAAAGGGCAACTGAGCAACCTTTACTGTACATTCCTGATGAGCTCTTGTCATCATTGGTATTGGGAGAAAAGGTAGCACTCCTTTTTAGTGAGAGAGGTTCTTGTGCTTCCATGTAAAATAAAACTAGGTGCTGCCATGCAAAAAGTGGGTAGCAAAGTAGCAATGCTACTTGGCAGTTTTCAAATTTTGTCTGAAAATACCATTTTTACATGTAAAAATACTTTTTGCTCAAAGAAAAGTTATCAAATCACAAGGTGTGCTGCTAAAGTTTTGGCAGCTTTTGGAATTCTGCTACTGGCAGCTTTGGAAATTTTTTCATACATGCCTAGGTAATATGGGAAAAATTGATTAGATTTAAAATGAATTCTGTATTTCACTTAGAATCTATGGAAATTTCCTTTTTTTGGGTCAACACCTACCACTTGCACTACTTTTTTTCATAATGCCAATTTGTCAGCAAAAATTTGTATTTGTATGTTGAGTTTTTACCACCACTAGGAATAAGAAATCATTTGGCATTGGCAATATCACTAAATTCTTTTTTGGGTTTTGCTGATGCTCCAAATAGTTCTCCCAAATATGATTATGGTAGAGCAAATTACATTGCATTTTCTTATTCTATTTTGTCTCTTTCTATCCAAGCTTAGTTACAGCAATGAAATGCTACTACTGGTGTGTCCTTTGAATATATTAAGAAGGCCCTTAAAGAAGGTAAAGATCAATACATACCTCTCTATAGAGGGTCCTGAAATTTGCCTACATGACAGGTACCAATTGAAATTTTGCCCAAACAACATTTTACCTTAATTTTCAGTTATCAGTTTCTTTTTCTCAGGCTTTAGTTCTGAAAATGCAATTCCTGTTATTTGAGTAGAATTTTAAGCCATATCAATATTTTTTTTTTTTAAGTTTTGGAAATGTATTTGCATATCTTTAAAACCCTATAAATTGGGATTGAGCAAAGTTGTGAAGCTGAAAACAATTGTGTTGTACTTTATTTAAGCAGAAGATCTATTTTGCAAGGTTTCACATTTATAACACACAGATTTTCAAAGGTCAGGACCCTCTAGAGGGAGAAGGAGTGGAGATAGGTACTTCAAAATACCTTCCCAGGACATACTTTGGTAAATTTTTCATTGTTCATATTATTGACTTACAAATAAAGTAAACATACCACTCAGTGCCTTTTTTATTAAGCTGAAAACAATTGTGTTGTACTTTATTTAAGCAGAAGATCTATTTTGCAAGGTTTCACATTTATAATGCACAGATTTTCAAAGGACAGGACCCTCTAGAGGGAGAAGGAGTCAACGTAGGTACTTCAAAATACCTTCTGAGGACATGCTTTGGTAAATTTTTCATATTATTGACTTACAAATAAAGTAAACATACTACTCAATGCCTTTTTATATGCTCTTTCCAAATGTAATAATCATTTTTGTTGGAAATGAATTTAACCCCCCACCCCTATATATACCAATTCCGGGTATATATTTGCACATTCGGGGGGGGGGGGGGTAAATTTTATTTCTCATGTAAATGAGAGGTAAGTTTAAACTTTCCACCACCTCCCTAATGTGAAAATATATATCCTGAATTGGTACATATAGGGGTGGGGGTAAAATTCATTTCCAACAAAAATAATTATTATATTTGGAAAGAGCATAAAAAAAGGCATCAAGTGGTATATTTACTTTATTCATAAGTCAATAATATGAATAACCAAATATTTACCCATACTTTAGTCTGTAGACACATCCCTGAAAGTTTCATTTTCCTAACCTAGCCCTTTTCCAAGATAGCCAAAAGTAGCTAAAGTAGAATTTTACCCATTAGGCTATGGACATCCACCATATGGATAATATGGGAGTAAAGTTCATTTGTGATGCACATAGATGTTACATTTCGATTGAGGATGCAATTCTTGGTATATATTTGCACATTAGGGGGGTGGGGGAATATAGTCTATGAATATATAGGTCCTAAGAAATTCATGAATTTCTCAGAAAAACTGGAAAACAGGGTAAGACATGAAGATGACACATTAACACATTTGCAGAGCTCTCCCCCTGCAAAATGTGTTAACTAGTATTATTTTGCATACTATGGAGTAAGAATTGTTTTCTTAATATGTTTCCTTATGTCCAACTGGACTCCTAGGCTTAAAATTCTGGTTGGCCAGTTGGCTAATTTAAAAATTTGTATATATATACTATCAAATTAGTCATCTGGTGGTATCCCTTAGGCTACTAATAAGTTTTATTTTTGTAACCTAACCACTTTCCAAGGAAGTGAAAAGTAACTTGTCTAGAATTTCACCAATGATGCCACTGGTGGGACCATTAGAAGAAGATATGGTTGCATAGTTAGAAAGTTGATCAAAACATCAAATTGTCAAGAGAGCCAATCAAGAGAGCTTATGCAGGCAAAACTTTCAAAATTGTAATCCTTATTTTTACTGTCACAAGATAATGGATGAGATAAGCAAAACAATTGCCTTAGTGTGCTACACTATTATGTCTGGAGTTGCATATTTGCCTA
Source organism: Artemia sp. Qi Xiang Cuo (assembly GCF_049724085.1). Lineage (NCBI taxonomy): Eukaryota > Metazoa > Arthropoda > Branchiopoda > Anostraca > Artemiidae > Artemia > Artemia sp. Qi Xiang Cuo. Next base: position 66,332,965 of record NC_142794.1, read on the forward strand.
AAATGAAAAAAACAAACAATTAATGAGAAAACAAAAATTTAATTTCGAAGCTGAAAACAATTTTGTTGTACTTCATTTAAGCAGAAGATCTATTTTGCAAGGTTTCACTTCTATAACTCACATATTTTTAAAGGTCATCAAAGGTCAGGACCCTCTAGAGGGAGAAGGAGTGGAGGTGGGTACTTCAAAATATCTTCCCATGACATACTTTAGCCTGTAGACCCATCCCTGAAAGTTTCATTTTGTTAACCTAACTCATTTCCAAGATAGTCAAAAGTAGCTAAAGAAGAATTTTACCTCAATTTCAGTTTACAAATGTAAATAAAAATGATGGAAATAGTGGAACTTGACACATTCTGATTGACTGTAATCAAAAATCCTAGGCCTAGACATTGAGTTCTAGAGTCTAGAACTCAATGTCTAGCCAAGCGCTTTGTCTAGCATGTCTAGCTAAGCACCAAATTTTACTTGTGAATGGCTGTTGTCTAGACATGTGTCTAGACATGCTTGTGAATGCTGCTTAAATAAGGAATCTAATGTCATAATTTTTATATTTTTAGCATATTTTCCCCAGAAGAGGTGAGATACTAAATACTTACTGAATGTAAATTTATGGGCTTCTCACCCCATACCTAATCTTAAAAGCAGTTATGACTGAAATGTGGTGACTCAGTCTCTTACACCCATACAGGCATACAGGATCCTTGAGACCTCAGATAGGCTACTTTGGATTAAAGAAGTCGAGGTTCATATATTACACCTATAAGTATCTGATCAGTGTTACAATTTATAGATTAGCCAAGAAAGAGCCCCTTCTGGAATGGTATGTTAGCCTAGCCTATTTCTTGGCTATCAATGAATCATGAGAAATCTATGCCTAAATAGCCTACAACTATCAAGCTAATCAGATAATTTTGCTATGGGACAGTTATCTTCCATATCTAACTTTCCTGTAGTAATGCATACACTTAGCTAGCCAAGTTGTAGGCTATGTTTTGACATTGTCATACCTTTGGGGTTGATTGTTATTATGTAAATCTTTTCTTCGTCAAATTGTAAAAATTGACCGATTATTCCAAAACTCATCCTGAATTAATCAAATTGTAATCCCCGAGTGTTTTGTCAAGCCCAATTATACGTTTTTAGTAGTTTTTTAGTAGTCATGGGGGGAGGCATTTCCTTGTATGATTTGAAAAACGGTCAGAAACCAAAAAAAAACACAAGATTTTCCATATATGAAGATTTTTCCAACATTTTTTTCTTATATGAGGGGAGCCAGGGGCGTCCCGAGGCTCATTTTATTGGAGGGGCGATTTTCGTAAATTTTACCGAATCGCTACCTGATTTATGCCGAATTTTCTGCAGAAATCCAGAATTTTGCTAAATTTAGATCGATTTTGCAAAATTTCTGCCGAAATTTTCGCCTTCAGCAAAAATTTTACCGAATTTCAAAAAAGTTGGGGGGAGGGTGGCGCTCCTTACTATGTTGCTCCTTACTTTCAGTTCAAAACTTTTTTTTATTTAATAACAAAGTTAGAAAGATTGGTGCAATCGATCCTTCAGGTTTTTCGCTACTAGGTGTTGTTGGTGAATGACACACTGAATTATTTTTACTGTTTTACAAGTAACAGTCATTGAGCTTCATGAAATATTTTCTGCCTGAATTTAAAGGTGTAGTTAATCTAAAATTTTAATTCTTCAATATTTACACCAAATAAACTTTTGAGGATCCCCGTTTAGGAATTGTGAACCTCCTATTTTTGTCATGCCAACGGAGACCCCCGTCGAGTTTACTGTGGACCCCTGGGGGTCCTCAAGGACCACTTGAAAATCAATGGTTTTGCTTTTACCTTCAGTTTTGGTTTAAGGCTGTATTTGTCCATTGGGATAATAGAGTCAAGTAACGAGCGTGGGTGATGCCCAACGGTTGTTTTCTGTTTTGCTAGACAGGTAACCTTGGTAGGCCCCATCTTAATAATTTTAAGACTTTACAGGAGAAAAACTTTACGAAAACGATTGCAGGTCAAAAATATTTTTGTTTTCTTAATGGAAACACAAACAAAGTAATATTCAAAATCTAGGGGCGGGAGTGCTTATTTTCTTAATGACGTATCCAAAAACAAAGATTTTTAGAAAAATATTGGCTTGGCCAAAATTTTATAGCAATTTTCATGGCTTGGAACCAATTGGGGACCCCACGCCCCCAATCGGTGTCAAGCCATGAAAACGGTTTGAAATCCCTGCTCAGAAAAGCTAAACAGGCATATTACCATAAACAGTTTCAAGAATTAGAAGGATCACCAAAGAAGATATGAAGCCTAATAGATGAATGCCTAAATAAAATGTACCAACACATTTCCTGAGATCATGAGAAGCCAGATAAAACGCTTTCAACATCGCAGCAAGAAGTAGCCAACACGTTCAACGAATTTTTGTATATATTGGAGAAGCAACTGTAGAGGAAGCTTACGATCGGTGAACTATCATTACGCATGGTTACAAGAAGTATCTATCTTGGTCATATAGTACTTCTATGTTTATGTTATCAGTCACTGAAAACGAATCCCGAAGATTGTGCAAGCTATGAAAAACTGTCACTCCGAAGGTCCAGACGGGTCTGTCAACTTACATCATAAAATAGACCATCATTTTCTATGTCAGCTCTATTACATATGTCATCGATTCATGCTTTAACAATGAAATCTTTCACACGGTTTAAAATCGGCAAGGGTTACGCCCCTTCACAGAAGTAGCGATCCCAAGCAGCCTTTGAACTACAGCTTTATCTCTATCGTCTCTAGTTTTTTGAAAATTATGGAGCGTATCCTCTACAACGGAGTGATGAATTATCTGACCAAGACTAAATTCTTCAAGATGCATCAGAATAGATTAAGACCTGGGCTCTCTGCCGAGCATTCTATAATGGTTTTGCTAGTATTTCTAAATGATGCAATGGAGTGTGATAAGTTACCAGATTCAATATTTGTGGATTTGAACTATTTGATAAGATTTTTTTTCTGATTCCTCTGGGTAAGCTTGACAACTGGTGAATCACAGACAATGCTTTCTCACTCATCAAGTTTGACTTCAGTGGTAGGAATTAATTTTGGATGGAGGTGGAATAAGATCAGTAAAAACCCAATGTTAAGGAAAGGTAAGAGTGCCGCAAAGCTCAATCCTTGGACTACTTCTGTTTCTAATACACATTAATGATCTTCTTGACGCAATCACTTTTGACCTTTTTGATCCGCATGACCTTCTTGACTAGCTCTATTATTCGCAGATGACACGGCTAATTCGATTGCAGGTGCGGATGAATCATCAGTCACATCTGTCGTGGTTCAACGGAACTATTGCAGTGGTTTGCTGACAATATGTTCCTCGATTTTCATCTTTTCTCGACTTTCTCATGCCCTGCGGTCGCTTTCTGAAATATTTGTACATTTTAATGAAGAACTAGTTACAATTACTAGAAAGGAATCTTGTAATAAGTACCTAGGTCTTATACAAAAGGAAAATTTATCTTAGAAGCTTCATCTTGATAGATTATAAAATTTTACCTCCCTGTCCCTGCCCCTAATTCAGTCTATTATTCTATAGATCATCCTAAACTTCAATTATTTTCTCATTGCTTATCCAAATACATTTAATCTCGAATTAACCCCCTTCAGCGTTTTCGAAATAAAGCCCTACATACATTAAGAGCACTCCTTCCTTCACCATCGGCACTCCCTGATAAATCCTCTAAGAAGGATTCTGGTATATATTTGAGAATATTGCTAGATGATCTCGTCCTCTTAGTCCATTGCGTCCTATTTAGGCTTAAACAAGTTAAAGGATTATTACCATTTGATCTTGATTCTATTAATTTTCTACTAATTTCTTTCGTTCAGAATAGGTGTAGTTTATGAAAACATTCAGCAAAATTAACTTATCCTACAGTTCATACTGAACAATCTAGGTTTTCTCCAGAAAATTAATAATAATATTTTGGAGTATTTATTAAAATTTGGGGGACTCCCATTCTTCTATTTCGCATTCTAAAAATAAGTTAAAACTATATCTAATTGATGTTTATTAATAATATATAGTCATGGAGATCGGTGCTGGTATTTATCTACATGAAGGTTAATACTTGATTTGGAGTGTAGGTTATCAGTTGAACGTGGTGTCTCATATTCTTTTTACCTTGAGTATTTTGATTTTCATTATTATTTCTTTTTGCATTACTTTTGTAAAATTAATTTTTTTTTCGTTTAAGGGTGCCCGTTTTTGAGTATAATTCACTTTGTAGGCAAACAATGTAAATATTTTCTTTTCAGTTGTAACATGAATTACAGCATTAATTTGTGATGTAGTGAAATTAGTGTGGAAACGATTTAGTTCAACATCCTCCTCAACATTTCCTGAGAGTTTCACTATAACACCCTTAGATCCCGTTGTGCTATTAGTCGTAGTAGCAGTCGTTGTAGTTGTTAGAGTGGTAGTAGCAGTCTCAGTTTTAGCAGCAGTACTAGTATGCAAACAGTGCCTCTTTATTAGTTCAAAATCCCCCTTAACCTGCCCTAAAAGTTTCAACGTAACCCCATGGACCATTCCTGGTATATTGCTGATTCGCCCTTTTTACAACCTGAATGCACAAAGTGTGTTTGATTTAGTTCAGTATAACTCTAAAAATCCCTGAAAGTTTCACCGTCATGTCCTTTAGTTGTAGTAGAAGTAGTTGCAGAAGCAGTAACAGCCCCACACAACATGCCTGTGTAAGTTTCAAATTAATAGTCCAGTCCACCTAAGATATTGCTGATACTCCCTTTTAACAAAATTCTTGCCCATAGTGTGTTTGGATTTAATTCACATTCTCCCTCAATACCTCCTATAATTTTCACCTCTTTACCCTTAGCAGCCTTAATACTCTAAGCTGTTCCTAAGATACTGCTTATATGCCCTTTAGACCCCTGGCATGCATATGGTGTGTTTTGAGTAAGTTCAGTATTCCTCTAAACATTCCCTGAAAGCTTCACCGTCATACCCTTAGCTTTAGTAGCAGTAGCAGTAGTAATAGTAGTAGTAGTAGTAGTAGTAGTAGTATTATTAGTAGTAGTATTAGTAGTAGTAGTAGTAGTAGTAGTAGTAGTAGCAATAAAAATAGCAGTAATAGCATGCAAATATTGCCTTTTAGTTAGTTCAACATCCCCAGAGAACATGCCCATTTAGTTTCAAATTAATAAACCAATCCACTCCTAAGATATTCCTGATACGATCTTTTAACAAAATTTTTGCCCATAGTGTGTTTGGACTTAATTCAAATCCCCCTCAATATCCTCTATAATTGTCATCCCCGTATCCTTAGCCTTAATAGCCCTAACACTCTAAGCTGTTCCGAAGATACTGCTTATATGCCTTTTTGACACTCAGCACCCACATAGTGTGTTTCGAATTTGTTGACCATCTCCTCAAAAGTTTAACCTTAATGGCGTTAGTCTCATTAGTAGTGATAACCATGAAGGCAGTAATAGTAGTATTAGTAGTAGTAGTAGTAGTAGTATGCACATGGGGCGTTTTAGTTAGGTCAACACCCCCTCAACATCCCCTGAAAGTTTCAACTTAATGTTCTAAACTCTAAGCCGTTGCTGAGATATTGCTGATACAACCTTTTGACAACTTACATGCAAATAATTTGTTTTGATTTATTCCAACACAGGGACGGATGCAGGATTTTTTTAGGGGGGGGGGCGAAATAGGTTGATCCGATAAAAATAAATTTACGGGGGGGGCAAAATAGGTTTATCCGATAAACTTGCGTTAGGAGCAAGTTTAATTAACGCAAACTTGGGTTAATTAAGTAAATTACACTACTTTAGACTACGCTAGGGGGGGGCACCCCTCACCCCCGGATCCGCCACTGGTCCAACATCCACCTAAATATTCTCTGAAAGCTTCACTATAATATTCCTAGCCACCGTAGTAGTAATAGTCGTAGTAATAGTCTAAGCATTAGAAGCAGTATGCACATACCGGCTTTTGTTGTTTTTCAACATCCCCCTCAACATACCTTGTAAACTTCAACTTAATACCCATAGCAATTCCTGGGATATTGCTGGTTCGTCCTTTTGATAATCTCAATACAAATAGTTTGTTTTGATTTTGTTCAACATCTTCTCAATATTCCCTGGAATTTTCACCTTAACACCCTTAACTTTAGCAGTAGTAGTAGTAGTAATAGCATTAGTAACAGTGGTAGCAGTAGTAATAGTACTATTAGTAGTAGTAGTTGCAGGCAAATATTCCCTTTTGGTTCTTCTAAAATCTCCCATAACATGCCCTTTAGGTTTCGACTTAATGTTTCAGCACATTCCTATGATATTGCTGATTCGTTCTTTTGACAACCTGCGTGCACGTGCACAGTGTGCTTTGATTTAATTTAAATTCTTCTTCAATATTCCGTATAATTTTCTCCTTCAAACCTTTTGCTTCGGCAGTAGTAGTCGTTGCAGCAGTAGTGTTTGGAATAGGGGTAAAAGAAGTTGTAGTAAGAATAGTAGCAGCAGTAAAAGTAGCAGTAGTAGTATGCTGAATACCCCCTCATCATACCCTGAAAGTTTCAAACTATTGCTCTAAGCTGTTCCTATATTGCTGATACACCCTTTTGACAACCTGTTCGCACATAGTGTGTTTTGACTTAGTTCAGCTTCCCCTTCAATATATTCTGCATTTTTCACCTTAATAGCCTTAGCCTTAGTTGCAGTCGCAATAAAAGTAGTAGTAATTGTTATAGTAGTGGTAGGAGTAGTAGTAGTAATAGTAGCAATAGTGGTAGTAATAGTAGTAGTAGTTGTAGTAGTAGTGGCAGTAGTAGTAGTGGTAGTAGTAATAGTAGAAGTAAAGGTAGTAGTAGTAGTAGCAACAGTAGTAGTAGTGGTAGTAGTCGTAGTAGTAGTAGTAGTAGCAGCAGCAGCAGTAGTAGTATAAAAACTGGCTTTTCGTCTGCTGAACATCACCCTCCGCATGCCCTGAAAGTTTCAAATTATTGCTCTAAGCCGTTCCTATATTGCTGATACACCCTTTTGACAACCTTGTCGCATATAGTGGGTTCTCACTTAGTTCAGCTTCCCCCTCAACATTTCATAAAATTTACACCTTAATATCCATAGCTTTAGTTGCAGTCACAATACAAGTAGTAGTAGTTGTTGTAGTAGTGATATCAGTAGTAGTAGTAGTGGTAGCAGTAATAGTAATAGCAGTAGCAGTAGCAGTAGTGCCAGCAGTAATAGTAGTAGCAGTAGTAGTAGTAGCAGTAGTAGTAGCAGTAGTGGCAGTAGTAATAGTAGTAGTAGTAGTAGTAATGGTAGTAGTAGTAGTAGAAATAGTAGCAGTAGTAGTGGCCAGGGGCATCCCGAGGGGGGGGGGGGCTGGGAGGGGCAAACCTCTCCAATTTTTTGGCCTTCGGTAAAAATTTTGCCGAGGGCAAAACTTTGGCTGAAAAGAAATTTAGCAAATTACCGATTTCTGCACAAAATTTGGCAAAAATCAGGTAGCGATTCGGTGAAATTTACAAAGTTCGCCCCCCCTTTAATGAACTGAAGCTCGGGACGCTCCTGGTAGTGGCAGTAGTAGTAGTAGTAATAGTAGTAGTAGTAGTAGTAGTAGTAGTAGTAGTAGTACCAGTAGCAGCAGTAGTAGTAGTATAAAAACTGGGTTTTGGTCTGCCAAACATCACCCTCCGCATGCCCTGAAACTTTCAAATTATAGCTCTAAGCCGTTACTATATTGCTGATACACCCTTTTGACAACCTGGTCGCATATAGTGAGTTTTGACTTAGTTCAGCTTCCCCCTCAACATTTTATAAAATTTCCACCTTAATATCCATAGCTTTAGTTGCAGTCACAATACAAGTAGTAGCAGTTGTTGTAGTAGTCATAGCAGTAGTAGTAGTAGTGGTAGTAGTAGCAGTAATAGTAGTAGTGGTAGTAGTAGCAGTAATAGTAGTAGCAGTAGCAGTAGTAGTAATAGTAGTAGTAGTAGTAGTAGTAGTAGCAGTAGTAGTAGCAGTAGTGGTAGTAGTAATAGTTGTAGTAGTAGTAGTGGTAGTAGTTACTACTACCACTTGAAGGGGGAGGGGCGATCTTCATAAATTTCACCGAATCGCTACCTGATTTATGCCGAGTTTTCTGCAGAAGTCAGGAATTTGCTAAATTTCAGCCGATTTTACAAAATTTCAGCCAAAGTTTTTGCCCTTGGCAAAAATTTTACCGAATGCTAAAAAAATTGGAGGGGGTTCACCCCTGCCAGCCCCTCCTCTCGGGATGCCCATGGGCACTACTGCTGATGCTATTTCTACTACTATTACTACTACCATTACTACTACGTACTACTGTAGTACGTAGTAGTAATGGTAGTAGTAGTAGAAATAGTAGCAGTAGTAGTGGCCAGGGGCATCCCGAGGGGGGGGGGGGCTGGGAGGGGTGAACCCCTCCAATTTTTTGGCATTCGGTAGAATTTTTCTGATTTCTGCAGAAAATTTGGCATAAATCAGGTAGCGATTCGGTGAAATTTACGAAGATTGCCCTCCCCCTTCAATGTACTGAAGCTCGGGACGCTCCTGGTAGTGGCAGTAGTAGTAGTAGTAGTAGTAGCAGTAGTATTAGTAAAGGTAGTAGTAGTAGTAATAATGTGCGTATATTGCATCTTATTCAACTGATCATCTCCCTCATCACTCTGTGAAAGTTCCAACTTAATACGCTAAGCCATTGCTGAGACAAGTTCTTTTGACAATTTTTGCATGGACATAGTGTGTTTTGATTTAGTTCAATAATCCGCTCAACATTAATATGAAAGATTCACCTGAATGCCCTTGGCGTTTTTGGACGCCAAAGGTCAAACATACCCTCTTTCCGATAACAAATATGATATGAGAACAACTGGAAAATCGTATAGCTTATAACCCTTACTCTGAGAGCTGTGGGGAGGGATTACACTCCCCTAGTTATTGGTCCTTTCAACTATGCTGAAAAAAATGGCAATTCTGAAATTTTGATCCGATAAACGTGGGGAAAAAGTTGCGTGGGAGGAGGCTGTTTGCCCTACAAACACTTTTAGCTCTTAAAGAGGGCACTACAACTTTCAACTATCAATCAAATGAGCCCCTTGCGAAGTTTCTTCAACAACTCTTCCCGTACTAAGTGCCCTGGGGAAAAGAAAAGAAATATAATACATTGTGCCCATTTTGCTCTTTACTTAGGCAGTACTATTGCGCTGCCTATGATATATAGTGTATGGGATGGTCTAGAAATTCCCAGGGGACTGTATTAATTTTTCAGGAAGGCTAAGGTTTGAAATTTTTTTTCTCCAGTAAGCGTCCATTTTTTCTGACTATTACAATTTTTTGCACTTTTTGTTTATTTTTAGTGCCCTAAGAGGGAGGTGGACACCCTCTCGTACACAATATCCCAATTTTTCAATAATTTGAATTAGTTTAGTTTGGTGGCAGTGGAAACTACTTGCTGCTAAAAAGATATGGCCAAATAGAAGTCTATATACCTGAGAAAAAAAAATCCATTGTGAAAGTGCGTCGAATATGTGCAATCCAGTATATTAGCTGAGTCACTCTTGCATCATTAATTGAGCTTGTGTCATGGAAACAAGTTTCTTGTCAAAATTACGTAAAATAATTCCATTAAAATAGTTCCTTCTACAAAAACTTAATGACTGAGTTTGTATTGTGGAATGAAGAACTCTTGTTTTTTTAGTATTGGACACCCTAGCTTTTAATTCAAATTTAAATTGCATGTCATTGTTGATATTGCCGATAACGTGACAAGATCTCTATTGGCTCATTTACCTTGTTGAGAGAATAGGAGAATAGTCGAGCCAATTAACGAAAATGTTTTTCTTTTTTTTTTTGGGGGGGGGGGAGGGAGGATGTATTTTCAAAATCTCGGGTAGGACGATTTTGATTTTTATTTCGACTTTTCGAATGCAAACATTAAGAAAGGATATTCGTCAGTCAAAATACCAATAAAGTATTTTTTGAAATCTAAGGGGGCAAATAATAGGAAGAGGGTCAAATATAACGTTGATTCACGTTGGATTTCCCCAATCCTACAGCATGTGAACTAATTTTTTTTATCTTTTTTTTTAAATTAAGATTCATTTTGTCGTAGGATAGCAATTCGTTATTTGGCACATTGATTCAGTGACGTCAATTAAAGGGAAGTAATGTATCGCCGTGGATTTTCTTCAACCCTAGATTTAAAAAATGGGGATCATTTTCATTGTAAAATACCTTTTTTTTGTATCTTTAATAAAAAAAATTGACGAAACGACAAATTTACACCTCTCCCCAAATTACAAGAATTTTTTGACAGGAATGTTGAGTTGCTTTGATGTTTTCTTCCTGGAAATGCCATTGCGAATAACTGTCAAAGCTTCTTTTATTGTCTGCCCGTCTGTTAAGCGTGTGAAGTTTGACCTTCTTAGATAAGTTTTTGCTATTTGAAACAGAATAGGAGAATAGTCGGGTCAAATAACGAAAATGTTTTTTTAGGGGGGGAGGAGGGGAGGACGTATGTTTCAAAATCTAGAGGGGGACGATTTTGATGTTTATTTCGACTTTTCGAGTGCAAACACTAAAAAAGGGCATTCCTCATTCAAATTACCAAAAAAGTGCTAATTTGCCAGAAGCAAGATCCGTATTTTTTGACAAAACAAAGATCACAGATTCACGTTTATTTCTTTTTTTTTCAAAGGTGATTCTATTAAAAAAATGGTCATAGAAGATCAGAAGAGGGCTCATTCAAGCGGTAATTAAAAGTTCTAGGGCTCTTTTTAAGTTACCAAAAAGGTTGTTAAACAACTAGTCCCCTTTCACAGCCCCTATCCCAAAGACATCTGATAAAAATTTTACTTGAAATATGCTCTTCAGCATAGTTGAAAAGTCCAACTAATATGCTTCTGGGGATGATATAAGCCCCCCCATAGCCCCTGGGGAAAGGCCAAATGAAATTTGCCTATTGTTTACGTACAGTATCGGTCATTGCAAAACATACAGACATTTTTAGGAGGGGAGGATATTCAGTCGGGGACAATTTTTCGTTACAAGGGAAGTCTTCTTGGGATTTTCCAGGGAAAAGTTTACATGGGGGGTGGGATTTACCAGAGTTCAAATGTGGATTTTTTGTATTTGTACTACTTTCTCTTTGATAATTTAATTTTAAATATGGAGATGTTTCAGGGGAACTGTCCAGGAAAAATTTTCTGCAGGGTTGAAATTGCCAGGGGGATTTTCCTGAGAAATTTTCCATGTTGAAATTCTCTGTGGGTTAAAACCTCAGTTAGGGGAGCGAGATTCCGGGTAAAATTTTCCAAAGAGGCAGGGAGAAGGGAAGATTTCAGGTATGATTTGAAAAACGATCAGAAGTAATTAATCTTCTAATGAAACTAAGGAGAATAAGAAAGGAAATAAGAAGCTTCTGTTAAATTGGAATAAGAAGCTTTCTTAAAGTATTAATTAAGAAAAATATTTCCCCAAAACAAGTTTTTCAAAGAAAATTAAAGAGCTCCATTAAACCAAAGATGAGGAGAAATAAAGTCAAATAATCTTCCAAGCGTAAAATTACCACAAAGCACCACCATTAAATAAATGAAACCCTAAACGAACAGAAATTACAATAAATAACCGAGTCAAACTCAAAACGAGCAAGAATTAACACAAGTAGTGCTGACAAACCCCATGCCTTCTTAAGACCAGAACATAGTTTGCAATTTACTGAAAAACAAAATAAATTAGTAGTATGGCCTCAACGAATACTAGCCGAGCCCTATCCCGATGTACTATAGGAGTTGTTAAACCCTCGTATCCCTTCAACAAGTACTAACAGAGTCCTATCCCGGTGCACTATTAAAGTTGCTATTTCCTTGTATCCACCTATACTTCTATGACCGCCATAACATTTTCTGGGAATATTACATGCCAAGTTCATTTTCTCGGTGAAACCCTTCAATGACTTTAAGCAGAGCCCTACACATGATGTTATCATAACTTCCGGAGATAAGAATAATTCAAGGAAACTCTTACCAGTTGTTATTTATCGAGGAAACAATGCCATGAATACAAGCGCCATTTACTCGGTATCTTGCGTAAAGCCTCCTGCGATGGATATATTTAAATGCCAAAATATTTGATATAAAAGAATGGGGTTTATGTCTAGTTATTATCAAAGGATTAACTGAGTTTGAACTCGCAGGATGTCTAAACAGAAATTTAACAAGGACTCTAATATACAAAAGGTTAGTGATCTATAAATATTTTGTTGTATGCTAACTCATACAGTTTCGGTTTGTCAAATGACATCTACAATCCCCTTTAGTTACTAAATTGTATCTATATCATCTATAGTTTTAAAATCACCCCTCCCTACTAGCCATTCTCGAGCTATTAAATTCAGTCCGTGGAATATTTTGAATCTGAACCTTCAGTGGATGGTAAAGAGCAATACCAAATATAAAAAAGCATTTACCGAATTTTATGTGTTTGTAAATTATATAAATTAGTTTAAAAAACACTCCTCCCTATTAGCCATTCTTGAGCTATTGAATTCAATCCATGAATTACTTTTGATTTTTTTATATTTTTTTATTATTGATAATGATTACTGGTTTTCGATTATTGGATATCGATTACTGATTATTGGTTATTGATTGTAGATTATTGACTCTGGATTATTGATTATTGATTATCAATTATTGATTATTGATTATTGCTTATTCATTATTGATTATCGATTATTGATTTTCGACTATTGATTATTGATTATTCATTATCGATTATTGATTATCGATTATTGATTATGATATGTTTTCTTTTCCAACGATACATTTTTTAGCTTCTAAGCAGTTTTCATTGATTTTGTGAAATTTATGTCTGATGTATGAATCGAACGTGAGACCCATGATTTCCTATGGTAAAAGAACGAAACGTTACTCGACTGAGCCAACAAGTTGTTCATGGTATTTTGTTCTTAGAATTACATTCTAAGCTAACCCATGTATCGTTTCTGGGACGCTAACCAACTGATGTTAAGCGTCTCTATATCGTAACAAGTTAATTGCGCAATCGTTTTTACAATTGAAGTTGTATATTTGATAAATGCTATCAGTGATTTGCTTCCAGGCACCTCTTTTGGCATTATTCCATAAATATAAATACCACAGTGATTTGAGATAATTGCTAGACAGATATGTTCTTTTGATGGTGAATGAAACTTGTTTCGATCTCCAAAAATTGTAATGACTACAACAGACCAGGTATACTTCTTGTAATTTAATGGTCCTGAACTCACCACTTTTCCATTACCAGGCTTGCGCATGAGTTTGGTTTCCCAAGTTTCTCTCCAGGGCCCAAAATCCCCTCCAGGGCCCTAATACCCCCCCCCCCCCCAAAAAAAAATATTTGTTTATTTATTTATTTTTCTAACTGAAATTTTTTCAACTTTTTTTTCCATGTCTTAAAATTACATTAATTATAATTAACAAAAAAATAACTTGTGATATTCCAAAAATACCAAATTAAAATGATGCAAATATGTCAGTCGTGATGTTTCTATTAGAAAAATAATGTTTGTTGTAAGTAGGGAAGCCCTAATATCTCCGAGGATAACACCGTGAGTTAAGCTCTGGCCTATTTAAAGTCTCGATACGCTCCTCTGGTCTTGGTTTCACATCTTAGTGTAAACAGCAAGGCATCATGGTTAAAAAAAATATGTTCCAAAAAATGGTTTTACGACAGTAGGGAAGCCCTAGTATCTCCGAGGCTAACACCGTGCTGCCATCTATAATTGAGTCTAACGCCGTACGAACATAATTTATTCAAGGATTATTGATCGAGTCTAATGGGGCCAATGCCCCCCTTTTTCAAGGTCGATTTATTTGTTGTTTCTAGGTGTAATACTCCGGGGCGAAGTTTGCACATGCGCATTGACGGGAACAATGTATTGATCTAGGACAAGAGGGAAAATGTATTTCTGAGAAATTGATTACATAAGCAAAGACGGTGAATTATTGATCGAGTCTAACGGGAACAGGATCACGTGTCTCTTTTTAGGACAATCAGGGAGTCGGAAATATTAACGGGACAGGATTGCAGTGAATATAAGGAAAGGATTTTTGATATCGTTTTTATTAGTGTGTGAATAGAATTCAAAGGAGTGAGAACAGTTTGACTTTACTCATTGGTATATATTTGTAATAATGATGAGTGGAATGTTTACCCTATTAGAAGCTGATAGTGGAGTTGGTAGCAATAATACAAGAGCACCAAACATTGCGCTGGAAATCACGAGAGGATCACGGCTTTGTCTGGAATGGGATGAAGTAAATGCAAGATATGTGATATCCTTGAGCAAATTTAACATGGAGGATCAATTATGCTTTGCTGCAAAAGTTGATATAGCGCATGTGAATAGAATCCAATGTGCTTTAAATGCTTTAGTGAAGCATACCGAAGACAATAAACTGTATCGCTAATTTTACATGTGTCCTATTATTGCTGTAATTATACAATAAAATTGTTTCGAAATCGAAAATGTTCCCTTTTTTTGTTAGAATGTTAGGCTAACGAATCATGGTCAGTCTAGAGTCAGCAGTCAGAGTGATAGGATTGAAAAATGAATAAATTCGAGAAAGAGAGAATTAGATCGAATCTTGTGATTATGGAAAATCATTTGATTTTAGATGATGATTTTCTCGAGTTATCTCTTCAACAAAAGATATTCTCACGGGGAACACTTGACAATATAATGAAAACTGATTCTCCCCCTTTGGACTATTGTATGAAACTTTTTCGATGTGACTCAAATGCTTATACTCAATTTAATGATATATTAATTGGAACAAAGCAGAATAATATCGTGGATATACTTTTGAAAACATTGCCATAGATTCAATGTAGATAGCACCGCCTTCGAAAGAGGTGACGTCACAGAGTTACTCCTCTCCCATTCCTCCCTCTGAATTTATCAAACGAGGATGATCAGTTTCGTTTTAGCTGTGAGAGAGTTGAGATCGGAAGCCAAAAAAAAAATGTTCTATACATATCCACTATGCATGTACACTCTTGGCAGTTGGATATCCTGTGAGAATCGTACAATTATTGATGACTATAATAAAAAGTGCAAATTATGTAATCCTTTTAAATTACATAGAGGATATGCAGTACAAATTAAAGGATGTAATTCATGTCTTGAAGAGATTTGTGACTCTCACCCTAGAGGACATCTGTGCTCCAATTGTCACTATGACAAAAGTGATCAGTGGGAGAATACTTACCCCGGTATGATTTGAAGGAATCCAAAACGTGATTTTAGTTTATTTCTACGAGATTGGTATCGTCGTTGATTTAAATTATTCTGGGAGGTAGAATCTGGTCTAAGATTCAGCTGTTGGGGTAACACGACAATTTGGTTTCTACGTCATCACTGTGACGACACTGCCGATTATGACTATAAACCAAGTGATTTTTATTTGGCAGTTACTGAATGTGATTCACCATTTGAAAACACTGTATGTGATATCGCTTCAAATAGACAGATTGAAACTCGTGAATTTCATAATATGAATGCAAATAGTATCATTGACTATACAAAGAGATATGACAAGAGTGAAGTTACATTATACTTTAGAAAATGTGACCCTGACTTTGCAGTCAATCAAGATCAATATACAGTGAATCCAAATGATTTACTGGCATTAGTAGTTCACAACAGTTGTCTATACACCGAAGAAGAAGAAATCAAAAGTGAAGAATAAGACATTGTTGTATATATATATTTTTTCATTTATGAATAAACAAATTCACTTACATTTTTTAAGCACTTTACTCTTAGGGCACTGAAATCAATATTATACAGGTCAGAGAGGATATTTTCCGCTAGAAAGTCGTTCAGACGTGGATTGTCTACATAAATGTTGAGAAACTGCTTGTAAGTATAGCCGCGACATCGGAACACAAAATATAGTAGCGAATGGACGCCACAGCTTTTAGTAGTCAGATTCTGCACTCTCTTCTGATTTTGAAAAATAGTTTTCCCTCTGCTCTCAATATAGTTGCTGATGTGGGGAGTGTAGAATGTATAGGGTAGGCCAAGAGGATAAAAAATTCAATCGTCTTCATTGTTTGAAAGATGTACAGCCAATGACCCGTCTGCACAGTCGACGGACTGCTATTAAAAATAATTAGGGTATTGTTGGTGCTTTGAATTTTTCCAAGAAAATCCGAGGGCAGACAATAGCATCTGTATTTTGACATGTAGGGGTCCGTATTAAATACATTGGTTATTTGACTGGTGTTCATGGTGCCAAGTCTAATAGAAAACTGCCTTCGGGAGTGATTTCCCAATAGGTTTCATATTGATTTAGCGAGATTAGTGCAATACTCTCAGCTAAGGGGTCGGCAAATGTACACTCTAAACGCACACTTCCCGTATGTACTATACTCATATCCTGGGTGCCAGACAAATCCAATACAATGATACCATGTGTTTTAGCAGACATTTCTTCGGTTACACCATTTTCAAATAGTTGCGAATCATGATCGAGGGTTTGCATGGTCAACTCATACAATGTTCTATAGGATTTATCGAAAGATAGATTGTAGAGTAGGATGCCGTTTACTTTGCACAAAAGAGATGAAAGTCCAAACATTTCAAATTTATTTGTACATCCAGTCTACGATTCTATTGCACTAGCGCTTTTTACAAATGCCAAAGCGAGTTTTGACGGAATTTCGCCATTGATAAAAGATGAGTCGGTGAAGGTGTGGGACCCCATGGCAATATGACGTTGATTGGTGATTTTATGAGGAACAAGTAGTTTAGAATCATTTCCACTAACTCTCAGGTTTTCCATTGCCTAAGCAGCAGAACTCATGAGTTGTTGTTTGCGTACATGAAGTATTGCCGAGGTAAGGGAGGGAGTCACATCAGTTTTAGCATCAAGTTCCTTTCTCATTATGATATTCGATGGAGCAAGCGTCAATTATATATCCACTTTAATATTGGGTGGTAGCCATTGGGGTATATTACATATTTCATGATATATTTGTCCAACTAAATGTAATTCACTAGTTGTAGCTTTTTTAAGTGCATCTGTACTATCAGTATTAGTAATATATTCATGTCCATTGGAGGTTCCTCTCAATTCCTTGTATGACTTGGGTGTCATCAGCATGAATTGCATATAGCTTGTATAATTTGAGAGATTGTTGCTTGTGCTCACCAGCGTGCCATTGATGTAGACACTGATTTGAAGAAATAAATTATGTAATATACAATTTTCATAGGATATTCCATCAGCAAGAATTGGCAATGTATTATCGGATTTCCGGACTTTCATTTGTAAATCTATAAATGTCGAAGACATGTCCATAAAGTAGTCTTCATTGGAATAGTATCGGAGTGGATATTATCGGAGAGGGGTTGTTGTTGATAAAATTGTTCATAGTATCCATGCTTTACACTCACATCAAAATTTTCTGCATTGAATAGATTCAATGAGAAGGTGAATGAAGATTGAGAATCCTTATGCGGTAGGTTTGAAATCTTAGGAAAAGAAATCTAGTTTCGATCTAACAATTCTCTTCCTGGGGCTTCTTCTTCTAATGTTTACAGTGCGTGTTGGCTTTTTCCTTTTTTTCTGTGACAGGAATGATGTCTTTCGTTTCTGACCTGAGTAGAGACTAATGAGTGATGCATTGTTTCTCGTCCTTTTTAAACCATTTCCATTTTGTTTTAATCTCTTGCCAAAGGTTCGCGCACTGGACCTAAGATTTTCCGCAGCATTTTTTTTCAAATCCTTGCCAGAGCCCCAATCGTATAGTGTAGAGGATGCAAAATCTGTCGCGGCCGGTACAATATATTTTCTAGCCAGAGGTAGTGCAGAGCGAAACAGCTTAGAAAACCAACTGCCAAGACCGTAGCCAGACATTGACGAGCGATCTTACCCATTCTCTAGAGAAAACTGTTTACAAGTCCTGCAAATATTGGCAGTAAAAGTGTAAAAAAGCTACCGTCCGCTTGAAGGAGAAGTTTTCTTTTAAATATTTTCCCCTTGTTTTTGCAAGCCAAGGCACGTAAAGTGGAATGATGTTGCTTTTTCTGTTGTCTAACATTTTCAGACAAGTGTACATTACCCTCAATTAAATTTAAACAAAGTTCCGATATTAGATTAATGAAATCACTTTCAACACCATGTTTGAGTATAGCCTTCCTGAGTGGAGGTTTTGAAGTGCCTAAAACGGAAAATAAATGCCGTTGTTCGTGTAGTTTCTTCAGTGTCATAATGGCAACTAATAGCTTTTTCTACTGTTCCCCGGAAGATATACAGTAATTTCTTTGTCGAAAATGTCGGTGACTACACGTAGATCCTCGGGTGTGCTCTGATTAAAATCTAGCAGAATGTAGCCGTAGGGCTTATTTGTCGCCTGAGTGTACGCTGACAGCAGAAATTTGGGAGTGCCGGGATATATTTTCTTATTGAGAGTTATTAGCGAGCTAGAATCACGAACAACTCGGTAGATAATATAGATGGTGCAATTCAAAGCAAGGGTTCTCATACATTTGCTCTAATGAAAGAGATTGTGTAGAACTAGGATTATGGAAATTTGTTCATGATGAGAGCGTGGTAAACAGCTCTAGCATTTCCTGAGAGAACTGTTCAATGGATTCAGCCAAATCATCAATAATCAGCCACGAGTTTGGTTCAATACTATTGAAAACATCAATTCTCCGTATGAATTGTATTGGTATAGATGTGGCAATAGCTTTTGTTTGATCATAGGACTCTTGCCAAATACTATAGCAATAATAAATTTTCTTTGGTTTTTCCAAAAACATTTTATTACAATTTTGAATTATTTTAGCTAAAAGTGTCGTTTTCCCCGACATTAATGGACCACACAGAAACGATCTGAATGGTGTTTTAAATTGATACATACTGCTGCTGCTGTTGACAACAGTCGGACTACAACTAAGTGTAAACCATACTTGCCCAATAAATAAGTAGTAATTTTTCCTTAGATGTATCTATTCAAGAACAACAAAAACAATATTTCATTCATTTATTCGACATAAGAACACTTATTCTAACAAGAACAACATTTATTATCAAGTGTATAAAAACACTTTTTCAACAAGAACAACATTTATTATCATAAAAACACTTTTCTGTTCAAAAAGAAGAAGAACAACATTTATTAACAACAACATTTTTTTTCACTTTTCTGTTCAAGAAGAACACTATTTATTATCAAAAATACTTCTGTTCAACAAGAACAACAACAACACTATATGTACAACAATAACACTTATTGTCATAAAAAAAACACTTTTTGTCCAGCAAGAACACTATTTGTACACACACACATTTTTTTTTGTAGAATAGCACACTATTTGTACTACACATAAAAAAAAACGAACTCGAACAATAGCACAGTTGAACACTATGAAATTATACCCTTCACCCCTCGGGGAGCCGCGGGCCAAAAGCCGGCTGCGGGTGGGACCCCCCACCCCCCGGGCACCCCAGGCAGAAAGCCGGCCACGGGCGGGCCCCCCCACCCCCGGAATCAAAACAGTATACAATAGTCGCCGTCACTGCAGGTTAGGTTAGGTTGGGTTAGAGCATTTAATTTATCAGGTGAGGTTGGGTTAGGTTGGAGCATTTAATTTATGAAAGGTTAGGTTTGGGTTGGGTTGGGTTAGGTTAATTTATCCAGACCAAGTTGATTGCGATAGTCTACACATTCAACCCGGTCTGAAATACGATAGTGGCCGTGGGGGAGCACATTTACACCATGATATTGCATTCTTTTCCACTCTAACAGTATAATTTTTATACTGAAGAGAACGAATTGCAAGCACTTGTGCTCTCGGCACTAGGCTACTCTCTACACAGTCTCTGTAGACACTCATGTTGAAACTGTTCTTTACAGAATGTGTAGGCACCCCTTTACACGCCTGCTTAACATCCCTGTTATGAGTTTCAACACAATATACTTTAGGACCCGGGAACACCCCACTGGAAATAAAATACCTCTCTATCT
Source organism: Artemia sp. Qi Xiang Cuo (assembly GCF_049724085.1). Classification (NCBI taxonomy): domain Eukaryota; kingdom Metazoa; phylum Arthropoda; class Branchiopoda; order Anostraca; family Artemiidae; genus Artemia; species Artemia sp. Qi Xiang Cuo. Next base: position 66,353,058 of record NC_142794.1, read on the forward strand.
CTGATTTGAACATTAGTAGTTGGCTTGGAGCTTGACGTTTCAACAATTCGGGGTAGAGGGATGGATTCCTGTTAGTGAAATCTATTTACGAGCTGATATGCTCCCTATTTTCTAAATACTCCAATAAATCCTCGGTTTTTATCTTTAACAGCAGAGAATCTGTATCCCCATAGTAAACTTGAACCTCCCCCTCCCTTGACCATTGCACCTTGCAAACATTGTAAAAAAACGACAACATGGGCTTTTTGGAAATTTCAAGTACTGAACTACTTCCTGCTATATTCTTGTTCAGTACCATATTTCTCTTTTTCCTGTGTAGAAGAACCATGCTTGTCTTTATGCTCGTGAAAGATGTAAAATTGGGGTCTGTGATAATTCGTGCACACTCTTGAGGGTCAGTCACGCCGTCGCAACGAGATCTGTTCCGTACGCTTTCACACACTTTTCCAAAGGCTGAATTTAGAATGAGCCTGTACATTTCCTTCTCTACTTTAGTTTTTGCCCGAAAGCGTTTATCAACAAAGATGTTGACAAACATCTTTAAATAGGGTTTTTGACTGAATTGCAGGACCCTATGTATTTTGGTTATCTTGAAACCATTGTTCACCATCCAGTGCAAAAGCACATGGTGAAAAACGATATTCTCCTTAGGGTCCAGATCTGCAATCAGTTTTTTCTTAGAGGGGATCCAATGCATCCCCATATCCTAAACCAATGATCGCTTGTATGGACTCAGTGAGTCCCTGGTCACTGGTCGATTGATACAAGGGAAAACAAAATATCTGACTGAATCATGAAGCGCCAATGGAATGTGACCATCAATTTCAAAGAACCATCCTTGTGGCCTATTTTCCTCGACGGTGTGATTGTCGGGGAGCTCACAAGGATTCTCAAGCCATTTATAGTTCCCACACGGCAAAGAGTAGTGAGACATTGCCGAGGGATATAGCGAGTTCGTGTCCAAGAAAACTGCATTTGACTTTGCACCGGTGCTGTTTTGTCCGTTTGGATCTGTTGTCAAAACGCGATCCCCATGAAAAACATACCCACCCCACATTGTTCTTTCTACAAAAAGGTGTTGATCTACATAAGTGATTAAGCCTATTTCCTACCTACTAATTTTTAAAATCAAGTCCATCACCAAATGTGGAGTGGAAAAATAACAGCCTATATCTAGTCCAAACTTTGAATAGATTTGATCTGTGTTCTTGCAGACAATATCTAACAGAGTTAAAACGTAACTGGACAAGTACAGTCTACAATAATCCCACCCATTTTTACAATTTCCCTTAGCCCACACCTTATTGGCAAATTCATATTCCTCGGCTGTGCATTCACTTTTGGTGAGTGAATTATAGAAAGCTTCAATTGAAGGTAGTTTCACCTCGCTTAAGCGAGCGCCAGAACAGTAATAGTTTTATGCATATACACCTTTACAGGTCAATAGGTCATACATTTAACTGTCTGGAAAGTGCTGTTTAAGCAAAGGAAAACTATCAAAATTGTCGCTTTTCTCCACTTGAATCAATTGACTCAATGCCTTGGGAAAAAAACTAAATGAATCTAAGAACCTGATTTTATCCAGGCACGTATGCCCGATATTCACTACCTGCCATTTCAACTCGAGAAGCACTATCTTCTCTGCTGATTTGGGGATGATGTTATAGGTAAATGAATTATTTACCCAAGGACTATCTACTCCCCCTCCCTCCCTGTGCATACGTTCCAAAGCCGGTAAAATAAATTTTAAATCATAATTTGCGTTGAGAATGAAAACCGGAATAAAAAAATGCTGAATTACATTCACATTGCATGATTGATGCGCTACCCCTCTAAAATTACTCCCTCCCGATGATATTTCCTGCCAAGTGATTGTGGTGTCTGACTTTCTCCTTCCCCCCTCTTTTCCCTCTTGTCCCTGTCCCCTTATCCCCATCTCCCCACTACCCCTTAAAAACCTAACATATGTTTTGGTTTTTAATTGCGAGACAATCCTCTTGCGAAGAGTACCGTTGGATAATGTGTATATCTCAAGCTGTAAATAGCGCCATTGGTGTTTATAGTTAATTTAGTCAGTGCCTTGATCATGCATTCGCCCTCATCCAACGTTTCAACTATTTCTAACAACTGCATAGTGTTAGAACTGTCTCTTTGCGCGTGAGCGTAGGAGACTGCAATAGCTTGATGCTCTTTGATTCGATTTGGAAATCGAGGATCGTTCAATTCCACTAACTTCGCTTCACAATCCAAAGAAATTTTATTGCTCTGGAGGAGGGTATTTTGAAAATTTTTAAAACGTAAAATAGCCCTATCCCCTGAAACCGTTTCCACTGACTGATAGCCATGCCATCTACAATGATTCATATGATCCAGTAGTTTTAAATCGCTACGAAATCGAGACAGGCATGTCGGACAGTAGAACCCTTGCGTCCGCCCCGTTGTTCTCTCCCCCATAACTTTACTGATGTCTGTAATTGGGTTGAAATGGCCAATTGCATTGGGTTCACTAGGTGGCATGTACAACAACCAAACCCAGTGCTTCACCAATTCAATCGACGGGACCCTTACTGGGAACACCACCCTCTTCTTTTTAGAACGAACCCTATCCTCAAATTCAGTTTCATATTGAACCACAGTAACGCCGATATTTAATGGGCATTGGCCCTTTCAAAAATATCAATGGAACTGAGTGTTACTAGGTATTTTCCCTCTAAACAAGTGAAATCTACAGTGGGAAAATCGGACCCCTCCTTCCCATACACAGCCCAATATTCTAAATTTTTCTTTTTAGCGCCATCTTTCAAAGGTCGGAATGCTGAAATATGGAAAGCATACATGAAACATTTTTGACCTGTTTCAAAGCAGATTCGTTGTACGCCTTGACATCCTTCTAAATCTGGATTATATTTTAAAACTATTGACCCCTCCTCCACCCCACCCCCTTAAAATTAAATCTTTTTTAAATTTGCAAATATTTACACTTAAATTTTCAGCAAATAAAACCACAGACCCAATCCATTTTCGCTATATTTCTCAAGATTGGTAATAAAGTGGTCTATCCAATCCATAAAAACACCCTCAAAATTTTCTAAATGCGGATAGACCACTCGCATCTCGGTGTGTACATAATGATGATAAACCTCGCTTTTTCCCTCATTTAAATAAAACACTTTTAAAACAATTGAAACCTTAATTGAATCCTGGGAAGCCAATTCAGTTGTTTGAAGTGGAAGTATGTAATCAGTGGGGGGAGGGTTCCCTGTTAATTCCCGGGTAAAATCCACTAAAAGCTGTAAGGTGTTTGGACTCAAGTCCCCCTGCTCAACTGCGCTATTATCTACATTAAAAAAATCAGTTAAAAAATCGTCAATATTATCTTGTATTTTCAGTGAATTCACATTCCAGGGTGAATTGTTGGAGAACTCCACAGGCGCGTCTTCTTCTCCAACTTATTATGATGGCGACATGGAATATGGTACCAATACAACCTATAAAAGAAAATAGCTTATTTTCAAAGTGTCTAAATCACCCTATATTTAAAATTGGATTATTATTTAAAACGCAATTAGTATGCACATAGTAGCATTTGGTTCCCTACTCTATATATATTCTGAAAGTTCCAACTTAATACAATCTAAAAGATGACATAGTATCTTTTGATTTTGTTCAATCCCTCAAAAAAATTTTTATATTCATACTCGATATCTGCTTTGAAAAAAACCAGGGTCTTTACTTGGTAACCTATCCCTTTCAGGCCATATACAACTCTTTCCGATAGAAAATTGTCTTTATAATATTTGTATAAGCAAGATTAAGCATTCGTTCATAATGCAGTTTTTATCGCAAAGATTTTGCTATTTACTATTGAAAATTATGTCCGGGATATAGTGCCTTTTTTGGCCTTGTTATGAGAATTCAGCTGGCAGAATGTATACAATAATTGACATGATTCAAAAGGGGGAACGCTCTATTTTATCAGGTTAAAAAAATATCTCTGACACGTTTTTACTGTGCTGAAAAATGATGAAATGAATGGCCTAAAAGAAAGGCTTACTTCTAAGTCCCTTAAAACTCGGGGGAAAACTATAATATTCTAGCAAAAAATAGCATTATTAGTTTCAAATGGCGAGATAAAGGCTCTCTAACAGCAAACTAGAAATTAGCGAAAAATATTATTATGAGGTTGAAAAAATAGCGAAGATGTCTGCAGTAGGCAGAGAAAATAAAGTAATAGAAAAGAGCGGTTTCTTTGACAAACAAAAAAGTTATATTATATTTAGGTATCTCTTAGGGGAGGGAGCAGTGCAATTTAAAACAAGGAGTGTGGGTGGGGGGAGTTGGGAAATTATAGCGAAAATAACATTTTAATGTCTTCGACAAGCTTGTATTAGGTTGAAAAATAGGTTTGTTTAGATATTTCTATAACCTGGTCCTGAATAATAGAAAAAAGGTGAAAAGACAAAAGTAAAGAGTAAAAGGCTCTCTAACAGCTAAAAAAATAGCTTATTTGATTTAAAAAAATTTAATCACGTCTTCAAATTGATCAACCACTTGACAGAAAGCTGGAGGCTTGGGCATTACATGATAGGGAGCCTTTGGTTGGTCTATGACTTGCATGGAGGGGCCAACCCTTCTATCTTGCATGGAAGGCTCAGTACTTGACGGAGACAGTTGAGGAGAGTGCACTGACACTTGACGGGGAGCTGATAGCTCAGATATTGCGTGAGAAGGAGACGATGTTTCTAGTTGACCTGAAATGGAAAACTTGATAACATAAAAAAATTTGTTTACTTTCTTTGATAGCTTGGATACACTTACGCTATTTTGATCTGATCAAATCTTAAGAGCAGAAGAAGCCCTGAAAGTTTGAACATAATACCCTCAGTCGTTCTTGGGATACTGCTGAGATGCCTTATTGGGAATTAGCATAAACACAGTGCATTTTGATTTAATCTTAAGGCAACATTCCCTTTTTAAACATAAAGGCAAATGGGAGGGTGGGGGTGGGAGGGGGATTAGTTTCCTTCCAATCACTTTCGACTATTAAAAAGGGCATCAGCCCTTTCTATTTTCAATCGAATGAGCCCTTTTCGAAGTTCCTACAACTCCTTTGATACGAAGTGCCCTGGTCTAAACAACAAAAACAACAAAAAAAATGATACATTATACCCACATCGATCTCTACTATAAAAATGTCAAGCCTTCCAATCACTTTCGATTATTAAAAAGGGCACTAGGCTTTTTGATTTCCAAACTAATGATCCCTTTTTGAGTTTCTACGACAACGCTTTCTATAAACACCGTATATGCCCCCAGGGCATAAATTACAACCCTTACCCTAAGGGCTGTGAGGGTGGTTGTCATCCTCTAAGACCTAATTTTTAGAACTTTCAACTACGTTAAACAAAATGGCTATCTCAAAATTTTAATAGTATGTGTTTCGGGAATTAGTGGGCGTGGAAGGGGTGTTAGTTGCCTTCCAATCATTTTCTACTATTAAAAAGGGCACAAGCCACTCCAATCTCTAATTGAATGACCCTTTTTCGAAGTTTCTACGACAACTTCTTCGATATGAAGTGCCCTGGTCTAAAGGAAAAAATAATAAATAATACATTGTGCCAACATCGTTCTTATATACCTCCAGGGCATAACTACAAAACCCTTGCCCTAAGGGTTGTGGGGGAGTAACCTCCTCAAAAACATATTTTCTCTCTGGAAATCAGTTACTCTGAACAAAATGGCTATCTTAAGATTTTGATTGGATGTGTTTGGGGTAACTTCTAATAGGGTAAACATTCCACTCGTCATCATCAACACACAAATATATAACCAAATGAGTAAAGTCAAACTGTTCTCACTCCTTTGAATTCTATTCACAGACTAATAAAAACTATAGCAAAAATCCTTTCCTCATATTCTCTGCAATCCTCCGCCGCCAATATGTAAGCGAGTCTGTGATTGGTCTAGAAGGAGATGTAACCAAGTCTCTTATTGGTTTAGAAGGAGACACGTGACCCTGTTTCGTATTCCTGGATCTTAACATTCGCCCCTAGCGTGCACTTGGCCAAAACAACAACAACAAATAAATCGACCTTTGGAAATTTAGGTCATTGACCCACTTCGATTACGCAACCTGTTCTCCCTGGGGATTCCATGCCCATATTTGGTGCCCCCCGTTGGACTGACATCACAGGTGTTCTCCCTAGGGACTCTATGCCCATATTTGGTGTACGTACCGGAGATACGTTCTTTTGATAACCGAATTATGTACGTACCGGAGTCAATATGGCTTTTCTACTCACGTTCATTGTTCTCCAAATTTATCGGTTTCAATTGTTTCTGTTCACGAAACAGAAAGTGATATAGACTACCTACCAATTTCCTTTTCGTTTGATATCTCTCTGTCACCAGATATTTCACGCGTGAATCGTATATGGATGTGTTTGGGGAAATGGTGGACGTGGAAGGGGTGTTAGTTGCCTTCCCAATCACTTTCGACTATTAAAAAGGGCACTAACCATTTAAATTTCCAATCAAATGAGCACTTTTTGAAGTATGCAGGGGCGTCCCGAGGGGAGGGAGGGGTGCTTCGCCCCTCAAATTTGTTGGAATTTGGTAAAATTTTCGCCGAAGGCGAAAAGTTTGGCCGAAATTTTGCAAAATCGGCTGAAATTTAGCAAAATTCTTGATTTTTGCAGAAAATTTGGCATAAATCGGCAAAATTTACGAAGATCGCCCCCCAATAAAATGAGCCTCAGGACGCCCTTTACGCTAAAGTTTGACTTTCCCACAACTCTATTTTTTTAAACAAAAAAAAACTTTAGCGTAAAGAGCGAGGCGTTGAGGAGGGGACAGCCCGTTTCATATACGGAATAATTTCTGTTCGTTTTAAGTTTTAACGTCGTTCCTTACTTTCAGTTAAAAAAAAACTTGTTTTTTTTTATTTAATTTCGTATAGGAAGGAGACTGCCGCTTCCTAATCCACAACTCCACATTATGGTGGCAGAAACTTCAGAGAGTTCTCATTAGATCAGAAATTGAGAGTTCTAGTCCTTTTTTTATAAGTCAAAAGTGATTGGAGACCAGCCAGCCGCGTGGGGGGGGATGATTCCTGGAGGATATTTTCTGGAGGTGTATTTTTTGGGGGTATTTTCCGCAGGGGATATTTTCCGAGGGGGTAAAGGCCAGCAATCGAATCTACACACTTTGTATCCAGGGAGGAAGTTTTTGCCATGATTTTTGGTCTTCTCTGTGTAAATCTTGAGGGAAAGTCGGCCCGGACTTTCATGGATAGTGTTGAGGAGATCCGGGTACTTTTTCAGACTTCCAGATACTAGCAAGGTTAGGTCCTGCTGCTCTGTCATTCTTCAGCTTATGGGTTCCTTGTCGAACAAGGTTCTTCGGTGCTGATTTGGAGAATTAAAAAGGGGTTTTCAGTGTTTTCTGGGAGATCCAAAGGGCGGGGTCTGTTCAGAATCTTCTCGAAATGCAAGGCCTATACTATGGAAATTTCTGATGGGTCTGAGAAAATTTTTCCATTATTAAGGAGGGCCACCTCATCCTAAAACTCCACTCTTTCAGTCAAACTTTAACTTCTACAGATAAGTGCTTTGAGAAAGAGCTAGTTAGTGTAATTGCTTTCCAATTAATGTACAGTTTTTCAAAATCAACTATCCTCTCAAGGGGAATTTCCGACCCCTAATATATACTTATATATACATATATATATATATATATATATATATATATATATATATATATATATATATATATATATATATATATATATATATATATATATATATATATATATATATATATATATATATATATATATATATATATATATATATATATATATATATATATATATATATATATATATATATATATAAAAATATATATATATATATATAATATATATATATATATATATATATATATATATATATATATATATATATATATATATATATATATATATATATATATATATATATATATATATATATATATATATATATATATATATATATATATATATATATATATATATATATATATATATATATATATATATATATATATATATATATATATATATATATATATATTCCTGATTGAGGAAAGCTATATTTGATGTAATCTTAAAATTAATTCAATTTATCGGAAGAACTGCTCAGACTTTATATTTGTTAATTTGTTAATTTATACAGTGGATGAATATTTATTAATGAATGATATGCCGGTTGCAAGTAAGGCCTATGACACTGGTAGGTTATATAAAACTCTTTCAATAGCTCTTAGAGTCTTAGCTCCACATCATTTTCCCTTTTGGGCAAATATTGTCGTTTTACAGGGAAAAATGCTTGAATTCTGCTCTTTTCTGTGATTTGAACCCCTTTATTACATGTAAAGGGAACTCTGGTTTATAAATTTTCTTTCAAATAAACCCTTTTACAACAATGTATTACATTTGGTTCGATATGAACATCCCTGGGGAAAAAAGCAAACACGCATTCGAGACCACCATTTTCTGGAAAAAAAGAGATTTCATAAAAAAGTGACATTAAAACTTAAAACGAATGAAATTATTCAGTATATGAAAGGGGCTCTCCTCCTCAACGCCTTGCTCTTTACGCTAAAGTTTGTAATTGTTTTAAAAAATAAAGTTGTGAGACAAAGTCAAACTTTAGCATAAAGAGCGAGACGTTGAGGAGGGGACAGCCCCTTTCATACACGAAATAGTTTCTGTTCGTTTTAAGCTTTAATGTCGCTCCTTGCTTTCAGTTAAAAAAATACTTGTTTTTTTTTTACTTAATAAAACATTAGAACCGCATGGCCTTTACTATAGGCAACACTATAGCGTTGAAGTCTCGTTGAAGTGCCTCCCCCCCCCCTAAACCCTAAATAACAACAGTTTAAATATTGTAAACGCAATAAGCAATCGCACTTTGCAATCCATATATTTATTGCGAATACCCGTTTGACGGGTTTCCATTTATATTCCTTGTACAGTCTATAGCGCTGTGTTATTTATAATGCATAAGTACCCTCGTTTTAGCCGGATATCTGGCGTAAGCAATGGAGAATAAAATTTTTATATCGCCTTTATTGAACTTTTTTCGTTAATGAACAAACTTGATAAAGATAAGACTATAAAACATGCAACAAAGTTTTGTAGTAAGGATTCCCTCAGGGAAACGATGGAATTATGCAAAATATGTATTTCGGTCGGATATCGCAGAGGAACGTAGAGGAACCCACCCAGCAATTGCCTTTTTCAATGACATTTTGGATTTTTGATTGCACTTTCGGAAACGATGGAATTGTGCATAATATGTATTTCGGTAAGATATTGCAGAGAAACGTAGAGGAATCCACCCAGCGATTGCCTATTTCAATGACATTTTTGATTTGCTGGAGAACCGAATGAGAGCCACTGAAGACCTTGCCAAAATTTGCCATTCTTGATCTATCGGACGTGCCATTAATACCTAACGAGCCAAATACTATTATAGCATATCGTCTGAACGATACTTTTGAAACGCTGAAATTTCTTTGGGAAAAGCAAGAAACCTCATGCACTATCCCTCCTGTTCCTTTCCCAGTTCAGTGGCATTCCGCTCCTCCAATTATGCCTATCTTAGTCCAGGTGGTGTCTATGTTGCGTAAAATTAAGATACCATATCATCTTCTTTGTTCTTCGCGTCGTGGGGACCCCCTGGATGTTGAATGCTACCTTGCAGAAATATCACATTCTCTAAAGGTAGCCACAAATGTTGCCGTCCCTACTGTATCAGTAAAATCTAGCAGGCGTAAAAGGGGATGGTCTGATTTTCCTGAGGTAAAGGAAGCTAAACTCCGTCATCATTTTTGGTATAGAAAATGGAAGGATTGCAATAGACCCCGTTCAGGTATAGTTTTCGGTTTAGTTAAATGGACGAACCAGAATTTCCAGAAAGTTGTGAAAAATTGGAAAAAATGCCAATTTGAAAACTTATCACAGTCAATACACGATAATCCACAGGTTTTGTGGAAAGACGTTACTAAACTTACGCGTTCCACTTGAACCCTGACAAATCAGATTACCAACAATAAATGGCACACTCATTTCTCATCAATTTATGCTTGCAATCCACCACCAATTGACACAGATGCCCATGGAATATTGCAGAAAGAAATTTTCAAAGCTGAATCCCCAAAAAAGTTACATCACTATTACACCTTCAATGCTATTAACTCACATTCGTCTTCTTCAAATATGCAAAGCCCCTGGTGCAGATGGTCTGCATGTAGAGCATTTGAAGTACGGCACACATGTACTGTTCGAACACTTACGTCTATTATTTCAGATAATCTTGTCCCAACAGTATGTCCCTAAGACACTATGTGAAGAGCTAGTTACATGTGTGCCCAAAAAGAATAAGGATCCCGCGCTGTGCAATGCATATAGACCTATAACCATATGCTCTGTACTCAGCAAGTTACTTAAAAAGTAATGTGTCCGTTTCTGTGTGAAAAGTAGTATTTTGAGGATCATCAATTTGGTTTCAGACAAGGCTTAGGAGTCCAAAATGCACATTGTGTGTTCTTGTCTATAATTAATTAAATAAAAAACTTCCCGAAAAATAAGTTTTTTAAAGAAAAGTAAAGGCCATTTTAAACTTAAGCTCAGCATATACAAGTAAATTTTAAAATTCAAACTGAAAACGACCAGAAATTACTATTAAAGAATAAATGAAACCCAAAACGAACAGAAATTATATAAACAATCATAGCAAAAACACACAACAAGTAATAATATAAATGAATAAATAGATCTTTAAGCGAGTAATGCTTTGATTGAATATGAAAATCAAGCTTAAAACGAAAAAAAATATTTTCCTATGGAAGTATAAACAGAACTTAAAACGAACAGAAATTAAATAAACAATTAATGCAAACAAGCATACAATATATATTAATGTAAATTAATAAATAAATCTTAAAACGAGCGAAACTTAAATTGAATATAAGTAGAGGAGGGGGTACCAGCACAAACATTACCACGTGGTTTATGGTCCAAATATGGGCATAGAGCCATTAGGGGAGATGGATTTCTGAGAAATTGAGTGCGTAATCAAAGTGGGTCAATTACCTCTTTTTCAAGGTCGATTTATTTGTTGTTTCTGTGTGTAATAACTCAGAGGAGAAGGTTGCACCTGTGCCTTGATTTCTAACGGGAACAATGCTTTTGATGTAGGACTCGAGGGGGGAGTGAATTTCCGAGAACTTGATTGCGTAATCGATCGCGAATGTCATGGTGTCCAGAAATAGTATTTGTTGTTATTGTAAGTGCACGCTCTCAGCGAATGTTATGATCCAGAAAGAGTATTTGTTGTTGTTTTGGTCATGTACATGCTCGAGGCGAATGTCATGGTGTCCAGAAATAGTATTTGTTGTTGTTGTAAGTGCACGCTCTCAGCGAATGTCATGGTGTCCAGAAATAGTATTTGTTGTTGTTTTGGTCATGTACATGCTCAAGGCGAATGTCATGGTGTCCTGAAATAGTATTTGTTGTTGTTGCTCTCGAGCCCAATGTTATGACTTTCCCGGAAACAGTTAGATCACGTGTTTCCTTCTCAGCCAATCAGCGAGTCGGTTACATCCTCCTTCTCAGCCAATCAGAGACCTGCTTACATATGATTTTACCCGTTACATAACAATTCACCCTTGAGATTTCGTATATAACGGGTGTCTAATATTGACTCCAATTGCTCACCCCTGCTGCCACCTACAACTTTTTTTGCACACCAAAGAAGGGCTTGGTGTTTTGTTTTGGAATTCGTGGGTTATAGTGCAAATTACAGTATGCTCACAACAACAACAATGACATTCACAGTCGTGTAAAGCTTGCACTTAACACCAAAATGACAAAGACTTTGGACTTCTAGTGCTGTTGACCTCAAGTCACCAATCGTGACTACATAATTCAACGTAGAAACAATAAATTTAATATCCCTTCTTAACAGATCAATCAATCAATGACATCATCTATCAGACTTTAAAAATTTCCGCCTAGAAACATATCTCCAGGAATAGATCCAGGTCATTAATGTCTTTGCCTCGGAAACAACTCTTTTGGTCGAACTCCAAAAGATATTAATAACCCCAGGCCAGGGAAACAATTAGGCAAGAAAACATCTTAGCGATGAATTGTTTTAGCGCGCGAGAAGGTTTCCTATTAATTTGAAATGCGTTAGCACAGAGATGCCAATAACAAAGGAACACGCTGAATTTACGTTTAGGGATAATTTGGGCGAAACCGTTTTAGACAGGTTATGGAACTATTTCGGTGAAACAGATAGAGACATTTTAAAAGAAGATTTTTGAAGAGATTTTAAAAGAGAATTTGAGTGTGGTCGTTATAATACACAAGCTTCATTTGAACAGTGTTGTGATGTCCTCTAACCCAACCCCAAAGGGTTCCGATCCTCCTACCCCAACCCCGAAGGAAGCCCCCGGTCCTCAAAGCCCCCCCAAGCTCCCCCAGGGACACCGGCCCCCCCAAAGGCCCACCCAGGCCCCCAACTGCCCCCCCCGACCCCCAAACGCCCACCCAGTGCCCCAAAGGTCCTCCACCGGTCCCCAAAGGCCCCACGAGCTCCCACACGACCAATGGGGACCCCAAGGCCCACGACCGGGCCCCAACGGTCTCCCCGGCCCCCAAAGGCCCTCCATGTGCCCCAACTGTCTGTCAACGGTCCTCAACGGCCCTTCGAGCGTCCACCGGACACACGGTCTCCCAACGGCCCTCCACAGGTCCCCCCCGGCACCTCACGCGCCCACAGGCCCTACGGTGTCCCACAAGCCCTCCACGGGTCTCCACCAGTCCCCACGGTACCCACCGGCCCTCCCCCGGCCTACACCTGCCCCCCATGCACCCACAGGATCACCGGCGCCCCCACCCGCCCACCCAGACCCCCCAAAGGCCATCCCCCGGCCCCACCAAGGAATTATTTACTGACCTTCAGTTATTGTGATTTTAAAAGTTATGATTTTGTTTTCTAAAATCATCGCCTAAAATGCCTCAAACTGTTTCTCCCAAAGAGACACATACACAGAGACACACACACAGAGACACACACAGAGACACACACACACAGACACACACACATAGACACGAACACAGAGACACACTCAGAGAAACACACACACACAGAAAAACGCACACAGACACACACACACAGAGACAAACAAACAGAGACATACACAGGTTGTTGATTACCTTGTCACAGTTACATTTTCTTGATTTTTCAAAGTTCATTTTGAATTTCTTTAGTTGAAATGCAAGAGTTATAATATTTCATCAGTGTTTGGTTATGGTTTAAATTGTCAAAGATACATTTTATTGATTTTTCAAAGTTCATTGTTAATTTCTTTCGTTGAAATGCAAGAGTTGGAATATTTCAATAGTGTTTGGTTGTGATTTAACTTGTCACGGTTACATTTTCTTGATTTTTAAAAGTTCATTTTGAATTTCTTTAGTTGACATGCGAAAGTTGGAATATTTCAGTATTGTTTGGTTTAGGTTTACCTTGTAAAAGTTAAATTTTCTTGAATTTTCAAAGTTCATTTTGAATTTATTTCTTTTAGAAGAAGGAGTTTGAATATTTAAGTAGTGTTTGTGTTTGGTTTAAAAGTACAAAGTTAAATTTTCTTGATTTTTAAATTTTCATTTTTATTTATTACTTTTAAATGTAAGTGTTGTAATATTTCAGAAGTGTTCGGTCTTGTTTTAACTTGTAACAGTTAAAGTTTATTGATTTTTAAAAGTTCATTTTGAATTTATTTCGTTGAAATGCAAGAGTTGGACTATTTCAGTGATGTTTGGTTATGGTTTAACTTGTCACTGTTACATATTCATGGTTTTTCAAAGATCATTTTGAATTTATTTCGTTGAAATGCAAGAGTTGTACTATTTCAATAGTGTTTGGTTGTGGTTTACCTTGTCACAGTTATATTTTCTTGATTTTTAAAAGTTCATTTTGAATTTATTCCGTTGAAGTGCAAGAGTTTGACTATTTCAGTGGTGTTTGGTTGTGGTTTAACTTGTCACAGTTACATTTTCTTTATTTTTCAAAGTCCATTTAGAATTTATTTCGTTGAAATACAAGAGTTGGAATATTTCATTGGTGTTTGGTTATGGTTTAGCTTGTCACAGTTACATATTCATGATTTTTCAAAGTTAATTTTGAATTTCTTTTGATTTATTGTAAGAGTTGGAATATTTCAGTAGTGTTTGATTGTGGTTTACCATGTCACAGTTACATTTTCTTGATTTTTCAAAGTTCATTTTTAATTTCTTTCGTTGAAATGAAAGAGTTGGAATATTTCAGTAGTGTTTGGTTGTGGTTTACCTTGTCACTGTTAAATTTTCTTGATTTTTAAAAGTTAATTTTGAATTTCTTTAGTTGAAATGCAAGAGTTAGAATATTTCATTAGTGTTTGATTGTGGATTAACATGTCACAGTTACATTATCTTGATTATTAAAATTTAATTTTGAATTTCATTTGTTGAAATGCAAGATTTGGAATATTTCAGTAGCGTTCGGGTTTTGTTTAAAATGTCAGAGTTACAGGACATTGATTTTTAAAATTTCATTTTGAATTTATACAATTGTAGTGCACGAGTTTGAATATTTCAGTAGTGTTAGGTTGTGGTTTTCCTTGTCACAGTTATATTTTCTTGATTTTTCAATGTTCATTTTGAATTTATTTCGTTGAAATGCAAGAGTTGGAATATTTAAGAAGTGTTTGGTCGTGGATTACCTTGTCACAGTTACATTTTTTTGATTATTCAAAGTTTATTTTGAATTCACTTGGCTAAAATGCATGAGTTGAAACATTTTACTAAAGTTCGGTTGTATTTTTCCTTGTCACTGTTGAATTTTTTTGATTTTTCAAAGTTCATTTTGAATTTCTATTTTTGAAATGCATGAGTTGGAATATTTCAGTAGCGTTTGGTTGTGGATTACCTTGGCACAGATACATTTTCTTGATTTTTCAAAGTTCATTTTGAATTTATTTAGTTGAAATGAAATAGTTGAAATATTTCCGTAGTGTTTGGATGTGGATTACCTTGTCAATGTTACATTTTCTATATTTTTAAATGTGAATTTTAAATTCTTTATTTGTAATTCAACAGTTTGAATATTTCAGAAGTCTTTGGTTGTGTTTTACATTTTCACAGTTACATTTTCATGATTATTAAAAGCTCATTTTTAATTTATTTATTTGAAATTCCATAGTTGGAATATTACAGTAGTGTTTGGTTTTGGTTTACATTTTCACAGTTAAATTTTATTTATTTTTATAATTTCATTTTGAATTTATGTCGTTTAAATGAAAGAGTTGGACTATTTCAGTAGTGTCTGGTTGTGGTATAACTTGTCACCGTTACATTTTAATTATTTTTCAAAGCTCATTTTGAATTTCTTTCGTTGAAAAGCAAGAGTTGGAATATTTCAGTAGTGTTTGCTTATGGTTTACCTTGTCACAGTTACATTTTCTTGATTTTTCAATGTTCATTTTGAATTTCTTTCGCTTGAAAAGCAAGAGTTGGAATATTTCAGTAGTGTTTGGTTGTGGTTTACCTTGTCACAGTTAAATTTTCTTGATTATTTCAAAGTTAATTTTGAATTTCTTTAGTTGAAATGCAAGAGTTGGAATATTTCAGTTGGGTTTGGTTATCGTTTAAAATGTCACTGTTACATTTTCGTGATTTTTCAAAGTTTATTTTGAATTTCTTTCGTTGAAGTGTACGAGATTGAATATTTCAGTAGTGCTTGGTAGTGGTTTACCATGTAACAGTTACATTTTCCTTATGTCTAAATTTACATTTTGGATTTATTTTATTGAAGTGAAAGAGTTTGAATATTTCAGGAGTGCATGGTCGTGATTTAACATGTCACAGTTGCATTTTCTTGATTTTTCAATGTTAATTTTGGATTTCTTTCGTTAAAATGCAAGAGTTGGACTATTTCAGGAGAGTTTGGTTGTGGGTTACCGTGTCACAGTTAAATTTTCTTGGTTTTTCAAAGTTCATTTTGAATTTCTTTCTTTGAAATGCAAGAGTTGGAATATTTCAGTAGTGTGTGCTCATCGTTTACCTTGTCACAGTTACATTTTCTTGATTTTTCAAAGTTCATTTCGAATTTATTTAGTTTAAAATCAAGAGGTTGAATATTTCACTAATGTATGGTGATGGTTTAATTTGTCAAAATTACATTATCAATATTTTTCACAGACCATTTTTAATTTCTATCTTTGAATAACAATAGTTGGACTATTTAAGTAGTGTTTTCTTTTGGTTTATATTTTCAAATTTACATTTTAATGATTTTTCAAAGTTCATTTTTTATTTATTTCGTTTAAATGAAATAGTTTTACTATTTAAGTAGTTTTTGGTTATGGTTTACATTGTCACAGTTACATTTTCTTGATTTTCAAAGTTCATTTAGAATTTCTTTCATTGAAATGCAATACTTTGAATATTTCAGTGGTGTTTTGTTATGGTTTCCCTCTTCACAGTTACATTTACTTGATTTTCCAATGATCATTTTGAATTAAATTCTTTGAAATGCACGATTTGGTATATTTCAGTCGTGTTTGCATATGGTTGAACTTGAATAAGTTGCAGTTTATTGACTTTTCAATTTTAATTTGAATTTATTTCATTGGAATTAAAGAGTTGGAATATTTATGTAGTGTTTGGTTATGTTTTAACTTATAACATTTACATTTTCTGTAATTTTCAATTTTAATTTCTAATTTATGTCTTTGAAAGGCAAGATTTTGATTATTTCAGTGGTTTTTGGTTATGATTTACCTTCTCACAGTTACATTTTCTTGATTTTCAAATTCTTTTTGAATTTCTTTCTTTGAAATGCAAGATTTGGATTATTTATCTAGTGTTTTTTTCTGTTGTAAATTTACACATTTACACGCATTTATTAACATGTGTACACACACACACACACATACCCGCATACACATACAAACACCCACATACACACACACCCAAATACACAAATACACAAACCCACACACACACATACATAAACACACACACACACCTCTATACATCCCCACCTACACATATCCAAAAACTTAATCAACTACAAATACACACACACACGTTAGGTTAAGTTCGGTTAGGTTAGCCACTGTACGCTTCACTGAGGTTAGATGAGGGGAAGTGAGAGACGGGCACAAATTTAGGTTTATGATTAGGTTTGGTTATATTAGAGTACGTTAGGTTAGGTTAAGTTAGGTTAGGATAGGGTAGCCTACGTACGTGCTCATATAGGTTAGTTTAGGTTGGATTAAGGTAGGTTATGTCTAGTTAGGTTAGGTTAGATTAATTTAGGTTAGGTTAAGTTAGGATAGGTTAGATTAAGTTAGGTTAGGCTAAGTTAGGTTAGGCTAGGTTAGCCTACGTACGTGCGCGTACGTAGGCTAACCTAGCCTAGCCTAACCTAGCCTAACCTAACTCTAACTCTAACCTAACCTAACTTAACCTAATTTAATCTAACTTAACCTAACTTAATCCAACCTAACCTAACCTATATGTGCGCGTACGTAGGCTAACCTATCCTAACCTAACCTAACCTAACTTAATCTAACCTAACCTAACCTAATCATACACCTAACTTTTTGCCTGTCTCTCACCTAAACTCAGCTAGCATAAGTGAAGCGCACAGTGGATAACATAACCAAACTTAGACTACAAGGTGTTTATGTATGTTTGTGTGTGCGTATGTGTGTGTGTATGTGTGTGTGGGTGTGTGTATGTGGATGTGTGTGTGTGTATGTGTGTATGTGTGTATTGGTGTGTGTGTGTGTGTATGTGGGTGTTTGTATGTGTATGTGTGTATGTGTGTGTGTGTGTACACATGTGTATACATGTGTGTAAATGTGGCAAGGTAAACCAGAACCAAACACTAGTGAAATAGTCCGATTCTTACATTTAAACTAAAGAAATTAAAAATAAATTTGAAAATCAAGAAAATTTAATTGTGATAATGTAAACCATAACCACACACCACTGAAATATTCAAAATCTAGACTTTAAACTAAAGATATTTTAAATTAAATTTTAAAACTAAAGAAAAAGTATATTTTAGAATTTAAATAATAACCAAACACTACATAAATAGTCCAACTCTATATTTCAAACGACATAAATTCAAATTTACATTGAAAAGTAATGAAAATGCAACAGTTACAATGTAAACCATAATTGCAAACACTACTGAAATAGTCCAAATCTTTATTTTCAACGAATGAAATTCAAAATGAGCATTTGAAAATCAGGCTTCTTTAACTTTGATGATTGAAAACATTAGAACCCTCAAGTTAAATATGAAAACTATTGAATTTCAAATAAATAAAAACGACATTAAATTTTAAATAAAAATAACATGTAACTTTTACACGTTAAACCCAAACAAACCACCACTGACATAGTCAGACTAGGTCTTTTCAACGAAATAAATACAAAATTAGATTATAAAAATAATTAAAATTTAATTTTGAAACTGTAAAACAAAAGAACACACTAATTACATAGTCCAACTCTTTTTTTTCAAATATAGAACTTAAAATTGGTGTTTGAAAAATAAGTATAATGTAATTGTGACAAGTTAAACCAAAACCAAACACTAGTGAAATATTCCAAATATAGTATTTCAATGTAAGGAATTCGTAATGAAATTTGAAAAATAAAGAAAATGTAACTGTGACAAGGTAAACCACTAGCAAACAAAACTGAAATATTCCAACTAGCGCATTTAAACTAAAGAAATTAAAAATGAACTTTGAAAAAATCAAGAAAATATAACTGCGACAAGGTAAACCACAACCAAAAACTTCTGAAATATTCCAACTCTTACATTTCAAATGAAAGAAATTCAAATAACCTTTGAAAAAAAAAGAAAATTCATCTTTTACAATGAAAACCATAACCAAACACCACTAAAATATACCATATCATGCTTTTCAAAGACAGAAAATCAAAATGACCTTTGAAAAATCTATAAAATGTAACTTTGACAATGTAAACCACAACCAAACACTGCTGAAATAGTCCAACACTTGCATTTCAACGAAAGAAATTCAAAATGAACTTTGAAAAATCAAGAAAATGTAATAGTTACAATTTAAACCACAACAGAACTATACTGAAATATTCCAACTCTTTCATTTCAACTAAGGAAATTCAAATTAACTTTGAAAAATCAAGAAAATGTAACTTTGACAAGGTAAACCATAAACAAACACTACTCAAATATTCCAACACATGCAATTCAACTAAAGCAATTCAAAGTGAACTTTGAAAATAAAATAAATTGTAAATTTGACAAGTAAAACCACAACCAAACATTTATGAAATATTCCAACTCCGACATTTCAACGAAAGAAATTCAAAATGAACATTTAAAAATAAAGAAAATGTAACTGTGACAAGGTAAACCATAAGCAAACACAACTGAAATATTCCAACTCTTGCTTTTCAACGAAAGAAATTCAAGAATGAACTTTGAAAAATCGAGAAAATGTAACTGTGACAAGGTAAACCACAACCAAACACTACTAAAATAGTCAAACTCTTGCATTTCAATGAAAGAAATTCAGAATGAACTATGAAAAATCAAGAAAGTGTAACTTTGAAAAGTTAACACATGCGCAAATACTACTGAAATATTCAAACTCTTGCATTTCAATGATATAAAATCAAATAAACATTGAAAAATTAAGAAAATGTAACTGTGACAATGTATACCATAACCATACACTACTGAAATAGTCCAACTCTTGTATTTCAATGAAAGAAATTCAAAATGAACTTTGAAAAATAAAGAAAATGTAATTGTGACAAGGTAAACCACAACCAAACACTACTGAAATATTCCAGCTATTGCATTTCAACGAAAGAAATTCAAAATGAACTTTTGAAAAATCAAGAAAATGTAACTGTGACAAGGTAAACCATAACCAAACACTACTGAAATATTCCAACTTTTGCATTTCAACGAAA